>NW_011494677.1:120814-127700 GCF_000754665.1 Bison bison bison | reverse complement strand
GACAGAAATGGTATGTACCTAACAGAAGCAGAAGATATTAAGAAGAAGTGTCAAGAATACACAGAAGAACTGTACAAAAAAGATCTTCATGACCCAGAGAATCACGATGGTGTGATCACTGACCTAGAGCCAGACATCCTGGAATGTGAAGTCAAGTGGGCCTTAGAAAGCATCACTACAAACAAAGCTAGTGGAGGTGATGCAATTCCAGTTGAGCTATTTCAAATCCTGAAAGATGATGCTGTGAAAGTGCTGCACTCAATAGGCCAGCAAATTTGGAAAACTCAGCAGTGGCCACAGGACTAGAAAAGGTCAGTTTTCATTCCAATCCCAAAGAAAGGCAATGCCAAAGAATGCTCAAACTACCACACAATTGCACTCATCTCACACGATAGTAAAGTAATACTCAAAATTCTCCAAGCCAGGCTTCAGCATTACGTGAACCATGAACTTCCAGATGTTCAAACTGGTTTTAGAAAAGGCAGAGGAAAGTGAAAGTGAAAGTGAAGGCTCTCAGTCGTGTCTGACTCTTTGCGACCCCATGAATGTCGGCATGCCAGGCCTCCCTGTCCATCACCAACTCCCAGAGTTCACTCAGACTCAAGTCCATTGAGTCAGTGATGCCATCCAGCCATCTCATCCTCTGTCGTCCCCTTCTCCTTCTGCCCCCAATCCCTCCCAGCATCAGAGTCTTTTCCAGTGAGTCAACTCTTTGCATGAGGTGGCCAAAGTACTGGAGTTTCAGTTTTAGCATCATTCCTTCCAAAGAAATCCTAGGGCTGATCTCCTTCAGAATGGACTGGTTCAATCTCCTTGCAGTCCAAGGGACTCTCAAGAGTCTTCTCCAACACCACAGTTCAAAAGCATCAATTCTTCGGTGTTCAGAGTACTGGCAACCAGAGATAAAATTGCCAACATCTGCTGGATAATGGAAACAATAAGAGAGTTCCAGAAAAACATTTCTGCTTTACTGACTATGCCAAAGCCTTTGACTGTGTGGATCACAGTAAACCGTGGAAAATTCTGAAAGAGATGGGAATACCAGACCACCTGACCTCCTCTTGAGAAACCTGTATCCAAGTCAGGAAGCAAGTTAGAACTGGACATGGAACAACAGACTGGTTCCAAATAGGAAAAGGAATACTTACGTCAAGACTGTATATTGTCACCCTGCTTATTTAACTTATATGCAGAGTACATCATGAGAAACACTGGGCTGGAGGAAGCACTAGCTGGAATCAAGATTGCCGGGAGAAATATCAATAACCTCAGATATGCAGATGACACCACCTTTATGGCAGAAAGTGAAGAAGAACTAAAGAGCCTCTTGATGAAAATGAAAGAGGGGAGTGAAAAAGTTGGTTTAAAGCTGAAGATTCAGAAAACTAAGATCATGGCCTCCAGTCCTATCACATCATGGCAAATTGATGGGAAACAGTGGAAACAGTGGCTGACTTTATTTTAAGGGGCTCCAAAATCACTGCAGATGGTGATTGCAGCCATGAAATTAAGACACTTACTTCTTGGAAGGAAAGTTATGACCAACCTAGACAGCATATTAAAAAGCAGAGACATTACTTTGTCAACAAAAGTCCATCTAGTCAAGGCTGTCGTTTTTTTCAGTAGTTGTGTATGGATGTGAGAGTTGGACTATAAAGAATGCTGAGCACCGAAGAACTGATGCTTTTGAACTGTGTTGTCAGAGAAGACTCTTGAGAGTCCCTTGGACTGCAAGGAGATCCTACCAGTCCATCCTAAAGATCAGTCCTGGGTGTTCATTGGTAGGACTGATGTTGAGGCTGAAACTCCAATACTTTGGCCACCTGATGCGAAGACCTGACTTGTTTGAAAAGACCCTGATGCTGGGAAAGGTTGAGGGCAGGAGGAGAAGGGGACGACAGAGGATGAGATGGTTGGGTGGCATCACCGACTCAATGGATATGGGTTTGGGTGAACTCCAGGTGTTGGTGATGGACAGGGAGGCCTGGCGTGCTGTGGTTCATGGGGTAGCAAATAGTCAGACATGACTGAGCGACTGAACTGAATTCAACTGAACCAAATGCCATAGAGTCACTGGGTGGATGAAAACATGTGCATGTTTGGTCTTCCACTTAGCATATCACTCTACTTAATCCCCCAATTAGTACGTAATTATTTTATACTCTTAGGTTCATCATGTTTCAATTATGACTTGAAATTACAATTATCTTTTATGTTTTATTTGCCTATTGATTGTGAAACTGATAAACATATTTTACTCTTTTGATTATATAATGATTATTTGTTTTAATGAGATTGTATCATGGTTTGTCAACAGAAAATAATAGAATCCTGTATCATTAAAGTGAAAGTGAAGTCGCTCAGTCATGTCTGACTCTTTGCGACCCTGTGGACTATAGCCACCAGGCTCCTCCGTCCATGTGATTCTCCAGGCAAGAATACTGGAGTGGGTTGCCATTTCCTTCTCCAGGGGAATCTTTCCTACCCAGGGATCAAACCCTGGTCTCCCGCATTACAGGAAGCTGCTTTAACCTCTGAGCCACCAGGGAAGCTCTAAGTAGCACTAAAACTACCATTTAATAGAAAATCCTGTAATCACTTTTTAAAAAATTAAATGTATATCAGAATTTTCTTGGAATTAAAAAACAAATGCAATTGCCAAGGTACAGCTTTTGTTTTCCAGAGCTCCAGATGTGTTTCTAATGAGCAGCCATGTCTGAAAACAACTAGATTATATGATGACGTTTTACTTTTTCTATTTCGTATTCGGTCTTCTCATTTCATTTAGTTTGTGTGTTTTGATTTCTCTGTCTCTTTTTTGATGTTGTTGTTCTTTCTCAAGCCTTGTGTGTGTGTGTGTGTATGTATAAATAGTGTGTATAAACTTCCCTGGTAGCTCAGACGGTAAAGCGTCTGCCTACAATGCAGGAGACCCGGGTTCGATTCCTGGATGGGGAAGATCCCCTGGAGAAGGAAATGGCAACCCACTCCAGTACTCGTGCCTGGAAAATCCCATGGACGGAGGCGCCTGGTGGGCTACAGTCCATGGGGTCGCATAGAGTTGGACATGACTGAGTGACTTCCCTTTCTTTCCTTTCTTTCTTAGTGTGTATAATATATATTTTGGAAAATTTATGAATTTTGCCTATCTAAAATATTTATGACATTTTGATTCCACTTGTTTGACTCAGTATGAATAAAATGCTAGATTTCTAATTTATGTTCACTCAAAACTTTGATATAGTTCCATGTATTTTGGCATCTAGTATTACTGCTAAAATTCTAGAAAATTTATTATCTTAGTGATTTTTAAAAAAAAATTCGAATCAGGCTTGAAACTTCTAATCCAATTCTGAGAATTTAAAGATATATTATGTTGTTAAAAAAATCCAGGAAATTAACATGTGATACTGTATTACTAACTGAAGTGCAGATTTTGTTCACATTTCACAAAATTTTATGCTAGTGTCCATTATTTGTTTTCACAAATTATTCAAGACTCCACATTGTATTTAATTGCACTGAGAAGCTTCAGCTGCATGCAACAAGTTCTGGTAAATTCTCTTCATTTTTATTCTGTTGCAGATATTTTCTGATTTTCCTTCTTTAGGGCTTTTTAGATATATCCATCATTGAAAAGTGGGCTTTTAATTACCACATACATGGGATTTTTAAAAGCATCTTGGGTATTAATTTCTCATTTTGGTATTAATTTCTCACCGAAATCCTTTCTTCTTTGCAGTCACCCTCTGTTTTTTTCAGTCTTCTAACTTTATTGAAGTTTTCAGTGGCTAAGTCAAAGAACTCTGTTGGTAAATGCCACATTGCACTTGAAAATATGTGGGTTATTTTCAAATATATTTTGATATTTATTTCTAATATAATTCCACAGTGATAAGAGAACAGACTCTGTATGATTTCAGCACCTTTATACCATGAAACTTTTATACCTTGTTTTATGTCCCTGGACCCTGGAGAAGGGAAAGGCTACCCATTCTAGTATTCTGGCCTGGAGAACTCCATGGACTGTATAGGCCATGGGATCGCAAAGAGTGGGACACGACTGAATGACTTCCACTTCACTTATGTCCTTGGATATATTCCAGTGTCTCCTAGTTTATCATCTATGGGAACTTGAATAGAATTTTTATCCTACTGTCGTGTGAAAATTGTATAAATCTTAATTATATTGAATTGGCTCATAGTGCTCTTCAGGTTTACTATATCCTTCTACTTCTCTGTATATTCATTCCATTAATTTTTGAGAATCTGATATTGAAAGTCCAACTAAGAATCTTAATTTACCTACTTAAAAAATAATTGTAATACATAGTGGAACTATATGTAACCTTGTTCTGTATTTCCCAAATCTCCTGTAAATGTGTTATCATACTGTCATAATTAAAAAAACAACAACAACAGTGCATTACTGGATAAAGACATAAAGACACAACTGTAACCCGGGATACTATAAGAGCATGTAAGGAGGTGTTTGAAAATGTAGGTTTTATTATTATTTAGGCATGCTGATGCCAACAGATGGGGAGATGATTGCTATTGGAAAGACACTTTGTTTCACAGTTCCCAAGAGGAAAGGGTGTACCACATCATGCCACGTGGGGAATCACCAAGAGTAGGTCAAGAGACAGAAGGAGCCATAGGAAAACATGGCAGGAACCTTTATTATGGTTCCTATAGGAAGAAATAGCAAGGCAAGGTAAACAGGTTTAGGATCGGCTAGTTTGGAAAGTTGCAGTGGGTTCTGGAGAATCAAGGTTGTTTAAAGGTATTTCGTACCTTGCCTTTGGATGATTAGGGCAGGGGAATTGGAGCGTGAGAACCTCGTGGCTCAGATCGTAAAGAATCTGCCTGCAGTGCAAGAGATACAGGAGACCTGGGCTAGATCCCTGGGCTCGAAAGATACTCTGGAGGAGAATGGCTACCCGCTCCAGTATTCTTTCCTGGAGAATCCCATGGACAGAGAAGCCTGGTGGGCTACAGTCCCTGGGGTCACAAAGACTCGCACATGACTGAGCGACTAACAGTTTCACTTTTCACTAACCTGTAAAAGTGAAAAACTGAGAGAAAAAAAAAAAAACCCTGACAAAGGAGATTATTGGAGGTTGTGTTCTGATTTGGTTAGTTTGGCAGTGGGAGGAGGGTAGGGCCAAGGAAGACCTATTGCGAAACCTTTCTTTGCAAGGGCACATAAGACTGTTCTGTTCAGATAACTGAGAGAAGTTTAGGATGATTAATACACAAGGCTGAAGAGGGGAAAAGGAAAGAAATGAAGAACTGATATGATACTTGGATTTTATCCTAAAGGTACAGTCAATGAATGATTTTAATCAGAGAAATGACATGTTGATATTTTCATTTTAGAATCATGTTTGTAAACAGTGTAGGGGCAGGAATGCTGGTGAAAAGATTGAAGAAAGATAAAGCATTTAAGAGACTGTTGCAGTAATCAAGATAAACTTTTATAAATCAATAGATGGGAAAGGCCAATTTTAAGTTACTGAGCTTCAGTTAGAAGAACTTGTAAATTGATTTGATTTATTCATTTTTTGGATAACTTTATTAAGCGTCACCTACATCTCCAGTTACTGTTTTATTTATTGGGAATAGAGTAGTGAACAAAACAGAAAAAGTTTTGCTGTCATAGAACATGTAGTATAATAAATGTGGGAGGTCATAAATGATAATAGAAGAATAGATAATGAAGAAGTGGGAATCTGAGGGGGAGCATATTTTTGAGGGAGGATGGTCAGTGTAGTTTTGAATATGCTTATCTTGAGGGTCCTGTGGAATATCCAAGGGATAGTGTGCATTCTTCAGAGCTTAATTCAGACTTCAGTAGTTATACTAATTTGTGTGTATATGTGTAGTTTTGTGTGGTAGTTTCACATATGTAGTCTTTCCTAACTACCACCGCTTGGAATGGAGACACTCAAGAGCACTATCATCAGAAAGCTTTCTTATGTTATCCCTCTGGAGTCATTCCCATCTTTCCCCGCTTCCCTACTTCTTGACCTTTGGTAATCACTAATCAACTTCTCCCTCTGTGATTTCAGGAACACTGCATAAATGTTACCATGGAGTATATATCCTTTGAGATTTGTTTATACTTAGCATAATTTTTTTTAGGTTTACCCAAGATGTTCCATATATCAACAGTTCAGTAACGTCTCTTTTTTTCTTTTTATAACTAAGTAGCATTTTTACTGAGTAGCATGTTATGAATGTACCGGTTTGTTTAACCCCTTGACCATTGAAGGACATATGAGTTGTTTCCACACATGCATGGGTTTTTGTGAGCATCAGTTTTTATTTCTTTAGGATAAATGCCCATGAGTGCAATTGCTAGGTCTATTACCTGCTTTGAAACAAGTTGCCAAACTATCACCCAGAGTGGCTATATGATTTTATATACTACAGTATGTGAGTGGTTCAGTTTATATTCATTTTTTGTTGCTGTCTTATTTTGAAGTGTTCTAACCCCAAAGGAGCTTCAACCTGAGAGAGTAGATGGAGAGTAAATCTCAAACATATTATATAATAAATCATATTAAAATTTTAAATTAATTATGTTTTTCAGTTTGATTACCTGGGCTCTGATAGCATGATAGTAACAAATAAAATCATCGAAATTATTGGCCTTGTAAATTCGGTAAGTATTTTCCTTTTCATACTAGTCAGGAAAATTCATACTAAGTTTGAAATTGTAATTCACATTAACTTGATGGGGTGCTTTTGAAGAATTAAGTTGTCCATATAAATTGAGTGTAAATTTATCAAAGATTGAATTAATTTAATTATAAATGTAATTTAATACATAAAAATTAATTTTTCATGCATTTATCTCTCTCTTTTTAGATGTTTGCCC
>NW_011494677.1:112828-120714 GCF_000754665.1 Bison bison bison | reverse complement strand
AGATGTTTGCCCAATTAAAAATTTCTATCGTGCTGTCATCTTTGGAACTGTGGTCTGATAAAAATAAGATCTCTACAGCTGGTGAGGCAGAAGAATTATTGCATAGATTTTTAGAATGGAAAAATTCCTATCTTACCCTGAGGCCTCATGATATTGCATATCTATTCATGTAAGAATAATGTTTCAGTTTTCTTAGAAATCAAAGATTTGTGATATTGTTGTAGCTTAATTTAGGGAATTGTTCATTTTTGACTGTTCACACTTTGGTTATTTTTTATGCACTCATTCAGCCCTCATACTCTCTTTCTGGTTATCAGACAATAAAAGAAGATTACTAAAATTTATTTCTATGCTTATCAACATTTACTGATGAGATTGACATTTCAAGAGGTTAAACCAACTCAGGATTTTGATGTCTAGGTTTTGGACCTACACTTAGTAACTCCAGAGTCAGTAATCTTAATCACTACATAAAAAGAAGGGATTTGCCTTGGGAAGTTTATATTATTATAATAAGTTTTGATCAAAGGCTTGGTAGAGTACTTGGTAGAGTATTTTATCCTAATGAATTTTCTACATTATTTTAAATGTTAGTTTTCTAACAATCAATTGTAAGTATATACTTAATCATTGTATCCATATAAAATTTACTAGCAATTATGATCATCATGTCTTTCAATAAATCTGCATGTACATATTTTGAATTTGGCATGGTGATATTTCTTTTTGCATATGTAAGATTAATCTTTTCCCTACATCTGTTACTGGTGGGTTATTTTTCTTTTCATTATTTTGACAGTCTGATGGATATAAAATTGAAATGTTTTTTAATTTCCTTTCTCCAAAGACTAGTAGATTTGAGCATCTTTTCATGTTTGTTAATCATTTGGATCTGTCCGTCTGAGATTGCCTTTTCATGTTATTTAACTAGTTCATTGTAATTTGTAAGGGTTTATTGAATGTTTAGATACCAATCCATTGTTTATGTATATCAAAAATACTTTTTCCATGTCTGTAATTTTTCTAAGATATTAAAATTTTTTTTTTGCTCCATAAAATCTTTAATGTTTTTAGGGCCAAGTTTGCTAATCTTATTTTTACTTCTGGATTTCCTATTTGATGAAGATCTCCTCCAGCCCTAAAGTTTAGTCTGCAAATTTTTGTTAAATAATAAATATTATTGTGTTTTATAAATGAGTTTTCAATGCATTTTAGTCTAATATTTATATAACAAAAAATAAGTAAAATTTTATTTTCTTCCAGTTAAATAACCAATTTTGCCATGAATTAAATTATTACCTTTGGCAAACATTTGTCAAGTCCCACAAACAACCTCTTGAAATGTTTAGAGATAAAAGTAAATCTATATATCAATGTGTTATTTGTAGACTTTTTGATACTAGTCATTCTCACAAGTGTGAAGTGATATCTCATTGTGCTTTTGATTTGCACTTCCTTGATAATTAGTGATACTGAGCATCTTTTCATGTATTTCTTGGCTATCTATATGTCTTTGGAAAAATGTCTTTTCAGGTCTTCCATTCATTTTAAAATCAGACACAGGAGACATGGGTTTGATCCCGGGGTGTGATGATCCCCTGGAGTAGGAAATGGCAACCCACTCCAGTATTCTTGCTTGGGAAATTCCATGGACAGAGGACCCTGGTGAGCTACAGTCCATGGGGTCTCAAAGAGTCAGACATGACTGAGCATGCATGCCTTATATGATTTTTTAGTGTTGAGTTGTATGAGTTCTTTATATATTTTAGATATTAATCTATTATCAGATATATCATTTGCAAATATTCTTCCACTCATTAGGTTGCTTTTTCATTTAGTTGATATCTTCCTTCACTGTGCAGAACAGTTTTGTTTCATGTAGTCCCATTTGTTTAATTTTTACTTTTATTTCCGTTGCCTGGGAAGACAGATGATAAAAAATACTGCCAAGACTGATATCAAAGATTATACTGCCTGTCTTTTCTTCTAGGATTTTAAGGTTTTAGGACTTAAATTTAATTCCTTAATCCCCTTTGAGGTTTTTTTGAATATGTTATGGAGAATTGTCCAGTTTCAAGAATGTGGCTGTCCAGTTTTCCCACCACAATTTATTGAAGAGGCTATCTTTTACCCCTTGTGTGTTCATACTTCTTTTATCATAGATTATCAACCAAATAAACTTGGATTTATTTCTGGGCTGTCTATTCTGTTCCATGGATCTATGTGTCTGTTTTTTGTACCAGTACAGCACTGTTTTAATTAATATAGCTTTGTAGTATAGTTTGATATCAAAGAATGAAATATTTCCAGCTTTGTTCTTTTCCTCAGAATTGCCTAGCCTATTTGAGGATCCATTAAAATTATAGTATTCTTTGTTCAAATTTGGTGAAAAATGCTGTTGATATTTTGATAAAGGATTACATTGAATCTATAGATTGTATGAGATTTTAACATAATAATTCTCCTAATATGTGAACACATATGTCTTTCCCTCTGTTTGTGTTCTCTTTAGTATCTTTCACCAGTGTTTTACTAGTTTTCTGAATATAGGTCTTTTATATGTTGGTTAGATTTATTCCTGAGTCTTTTAATTTTTTTTGATGTGATTGTAAATAAGATTGTGTTTTTATAAAGAAGTTTAAGTAGTTTTTAAAAAAATGATTGTTCTTTTTAAAAATGATTTTATTTATTTATTTTTGGCTGTGCTGGGTCTTCATTGCTGTGTACGCTTTTCTCTAATTGTGGCGAGCAGGGGCTCCTCTCTAGCTGTGGTGCACAGGCTCCGCATTGTGGTGTCATGACCTCTAGGGCACACTAGCTTCAGTAGTTGCAGCTCCTTGGCTCTAGAGCACAGGCTTAATAGTTGTGGCATATGGGCTTGGTTGCTCCATGGAATGTGGGATTCCCGGACTAGGGATTGAGCCTGTACCTACTACACTGGCAGTCAGATTCTTTACCACTGAGTCACCAGGAAGCCCGAAATTGTCTTCTTCACTTCTCTTTCTGGTAAAATTTATTAGTGTATAGAAGCACAACTAATTATATTAATTTTGTATCCTGCAACTTTACAGAATTCATTGATGAGTTCTAACAGTTTTTTGTGGCATCTTTAGGATTTCCTATACGTAGTATCATGTCATCTGCAAACAGTGAGTTTTGCTTCATCCTTTTCCATCCTTTGGATTCCTTTTACTTCTTTTTCCAGTTCGAATGCTATGGCTAGGACTGCCAACACTATGTTGAATATAGTGGTGAGAATATAGTGAGCATCCTTGACATGTTCCTAGTCTTAGAGAAAATGCTGCCAGTTTTTCATTCCGAGGTATGATGTTAGGTGCTGCAGGTTTGTCTTATACGACCTTTATTATGTTCCGTATGTTCTTTTATAGGGCTTCCCTGGTGGCTCAGTGGTAAAGAATCTGCCTGCCAATGCAGGATTATGGGTTTTATCCCTGGACATGGGTTCCATCCATCCCTGGGAAGATCCCCTGGAAAAGGAAATGGCAACCCACTCCAGTATTCTTGTCTGGGATATCCCATTGACAGAGGACCCTCGTGGGCTACAGGCCATGGGGCCACAAAATAAATGTACTAAATTAACTAAAATGTACCTTAGCCACTGAACAAAATGTTCATTTATACCCATTTTGTTGAGAATTTTTTGCCATAAATGCATGGTAAATGTTGTCAAAAGCTTTTTCTGTGTTGGTTCAAATGACTATTTTTTTTACTCTTCAATATGTTAATATATATGACATTGATTTGGAAAACTCAGCAGTGGTCACAGGACTGGAAAAGGTCAGTTTTCATTCCAAGCCCAAAGAAAGGCAATGTCAAAGAATGCACAAACTACCACACAATTGCACTCATCTCACACACTAGTGAAGTAATGCTCAAAATTGTCCAAGCCAGGCTTCAACAGTACATGAATGGTGAACATCCAGATGTTCAAGCTGGATTTAGAAAAGGCAGAGGAACTAGAGATCAAATTGCCAACATCCATTGGGTCATTGAAAAAGCAAGAGAATTCCAGAAAAACATCTACTTCTGCTTTATTGACTATGCCAAAGCCTTTGACCATGTGAATCACAATAAACTGTGGAAAACTCTGAAAGAGATAGGAATCCAGACCGCCTGACCTGCCTCTTAAGAAATCTGTATGCAGGTCAGGAATCAACAGTTAGAACTGGACATGGAACAATGGACTGGTTCCAAATTGGGAAAGGAGTACGTCAAGGCTGTATATTGTCACCCTGCTTACTTAACTTATATCCAGAGTACATTGTGAGAAACACTGGGCTGGATGATGCACAAGCTGGAATCAAGATTGCTGGGACAAATATCAATAACGTCAGATAGTCAGATGACACCACCCTTATGGCAGAAAGCGAAGAAGAACTAAAGAGCCTCTTGATGACAGTGAAAGAGGAGAGTGAAAAAGTTGGCTTAAGGCTCAACATTCAGAAAACTAAGATCATGGCATCTGGTCCCATCACTTCATGGCAAATAGATGGGGAAACAGTGGAAATAGTGACAGACTTTATTTTTTGGGGCTCCAAAATCACTGCAGATGGTGACTGCAGCCATGAAATAAAAAGACACTTACCCCTTGGAAGGAAAGTTATGACCAACCTAGAAAAGTTATGACCAACCTTTGTTTTGCCAACAAAGGTCTGTCTAGTCAAGGCTATGGTTTCCAGTGGTCATATATGGATGTGAGAGTTGGGCTGTAAAGAAACCTGCGTGCCGAAGAATTGATGTTTTTAAACTGTGGTGTTGGAGAAGACTCTTGAGAGTCCCTTGGACTGCAAGGAGATCCAACCAGTCCATCCTAAAGGAGATCAGTCCTAAATGTTCATTGGAAGGACTGATGCTGAAGCTGAAACTCCAATACTTTGACCACTTGATGCGAAGAACTGACTCATTTGAAAAGACCTTGATACTGGGAAAGATTAAAGGTGGGAGGAGAAGCAGACTGGTCTCCTTTCGGATGGACTGGTTGTATCTCCTTGCAGTCCAAAGGACTCACAAGAGTCTTCAGCACCACAGTTCAAAAGCATCAATTCTTCGGTGCTCAGCTTTCTTTATAGTCCAACTCTCACATCCATACATGACCACTGGAAAAACCATAACTTTGACTATACAGACATTTGTAGGCAAAGTAATGTCTCTTCTTTTTAATATGTTGTGTAGGTTTGTCATAGCTTTTCTTCCAAGAAGCAAGCATCTTTTAATTTCATGGCTGCAATCACCATTCACAGTGATTTTGGAGCCCAGGAAAATAAAGTCTGTCACTGTTTCCATTGTTTCACCATCTATTTGCCATGAAGTGATGGGACCATATGCCATGATCTTAGTTTTTTGAATGTTGAGTTTTAAGCCAGCTTTTTCACTCTCCTCTTTTACCTTCATGAAGAGGCTATTTAGTTCCTCTTTGCTTTCTGCCATAATGGGGGTGTCATTTGCATATCTGAGGTTATTGATGTTTTTCCCAGCAGTCTTGATTTCAGCTTGTATTTCACCCGGCCCAAACTTTCCCATGATGTACTCTGCATATAAGTTAAATAGCAGGGTGACAATATACAGCTTCGACATACCCTTTCCCAATTTTAAGATGTTGAACTTTGATGCATTAATAGTAAGACTGGTGACAGGGAATTTATCCCATTAGAAATATAGAAATTATGGTACAATCAGCATCCTTAAACTTAAGTAATGATCCTTCTTGATATCTTGATGTTATTTTAAAGCACCAATATATTTTTCATATGAGTAATGTGCTGCATGTTAACTCACTTCAGTTGTGTCTGACTCTTTGCAACCCCATGGACTGTAGCCTGCCAGGCTCCTCTGTCCATGGGATTCTTCAGGCAAGAATACTGGAGTGGGTTGCCATTTCCTCCTGCAGGGGATCTTCCTGGTCCAGGGATTGAAACCATGTCTCTTACATCTCCTGCATTGGCAGGTGGGTTCTTTATAATTAATGCCACTTGGGAAGCCCCTGAGTAATGTAATATAGTAGAATAAATACCTTGAAATTTATGATAATTAACAGTAATTTCCTGTGGTCTCCATACTCCAGATTTATGATCTTAGTCCTAAAGGAGGAATAGTGAACATAGCAAGTTTAATTTTTTTAAGCCTTTTACAATCTTTCCTTTATTCAACAAATGTTTATTGAGATAACATAGCATAGTGATTCAAATTTAAGCTCTGGAGGCCAACTGCCTGCATTTAAGTTCAGCCCTGTCTGTCACCTAGGGCAATTGATGTTTTCTGCCTCAATTTCCCTATATTTGCTTTTATTATTGTTATTCTTTCCCATCTTTACTGAGTTATAATTGATAAGTAAAAATTTTATATATTTAAGGGGTACAGTGTGGTTTTTTAATAGCATTTGAAGATTGTTTATTATTTATTTATTTTGGCTGTACTGGGTCTTTGTTGCTGTGTGAGGGATTTCTCTAGTTGTGACAAGCGGAGGTTACTCCCTAGTTGCAGTGTGCAGGCTTCTCTTTGTAGTGACTTCTCCTCTTGCAGAGCATGGGCCTCAGAGTATGTGGGCTTCAGTAGTTGTGGCCTGTGGGCTCTGGAATGAGGGCTCAGTATTTGCTGCATATGGGTTTAATTGCCCCGAGGCATGTGGACTCTTCCCAGAACCATGTCCCTTGCCCTGGCAGGAGGATTCTTAACCACTGACCACCAGGGATGTCCACAATGTGATGTTCTGATATATGTATACATTATAAAATTATAATCAAGTTGATTAACATATCCATCATCTTATACAGTTACCATTTTTTGGTGTGTGATGAGAAAATTTAAGTCTACTCTAGCGAATTTCACATATACAATACAGTATTATTAACTCTGGTCATCTGACTGTACATTAGATCTCTAGGACATATTCATCCTGTGCAACTGAAACTTTATACCTTTAACCATCTTCCCATTTCCCCCATTTCCCAACCCCTGGCAACCACCATTCAACTCTTTGCTTTTATAAGCTGACCCTTTTAGATTCCACGTATAAGCAAGATCATACAGTACTTCACTTTTCATGTTTGGCTTACTTCACTTAGCATAATGTCCTCCAGGTTTATCCATGTTGCAAATGGCAGGATCTCCTTCTTTCTTGAGGCTGAATTATATTCCACTGTGTATGTACATCATATTTTCTTTATCCATCCATCTCTCAATGGAATTTAATTTAAAAAATGGGCCTCTTGGGCATCATCTTGCATGACTGGGGGCACTCACTATGTTCTCACCTTTCCTTGTGGGAGAAATCATGGCTAAAGGCGTGTCTCTTGGCACTGAGCTGTGCTGCGTTGGGGGAATGGTGACGTGGGCAGAGTGAAACTGTTTTTACCTAAGAATGTGAATGTTTCTGGATTTTTTTGCTCAAATGTGGTATGGGACCCTTCCTTGGACTCTTAGGCCACAAAAATACTGTCATCTGTGAGTATTTCTCAAAATTGTCTCTGGAGAGAGATATGAGGGTTAAAAGTTCCAAGTCTGCCATCTTGCTGATGTCATTGCAGAAGATTAATGTTAGTACATTATGTCTATCTGTTTATAGTTTAAAGGAGGAAGAAACAATGAGAGTGAGAGTGAGAACAAGAATAAGAGTGAGAGAGAGATCCAAAGTAATGAATCAAATTAGAAGTGTGAAGGCAGATTTAGACGTCTTTAAACTCAAAGGAAGGTGGAGAGCATTACAGGTTATTGAAGCAGTGTACTTAGATATATAGTACACTTATATAGATATACTTATAGATAAATTTGGAAGGAATGATGCTAAAGCTGAGACTCCAGTACTTTGGCCACCTCATGTGAAGAGCTGACTCACTGAAAAAGACTCTGATGCTGGGAGGGATTGGGGG
>NW_011494677.1:104592-112728 GCF_000754665.1 Bison bison bison | reverse complement strand
ATGGACATGAGTCTGAGTGAACTCCGGGAGTTGGTGATGGACAGGGAGGCCTGGCATGCTGCAATTCATGGGGTCTCAAAGAGTCAGACACGACTGAGTGACTGAACTGAATTGAATAATTCTTTTCAGAGTATGGAATTCATAGTTATAACTATAGTGAAACCTCTGTAGGAGGAGAGGGAAGCAAGCAACATTGAAGAAGTAAAACATTAAATCTTGATAACTGATTTGATGTGAAGATTGGGTGGGCAGTATTAAGTAAAAAGTTATTATTGTATCCAGCTCATCAGGAGTATGGATAGAGTTTAGGGGAGAGTCTTATCTATTGGGAGAACTGTCTTGAATGAAGAAAGAATTTAAGCAATAATTTGATATTGGACTGTAAATCTAAACTTGGGTGTTAAGGGCAAATACTTGGATACAAGTGCTAAAGGGTAGAGATGTATAGTATCAGAATAAGGGAGCAGTGGAGGGACAGTGCAATTGTGAAGTAAAGTGCAGTTGAGACTGAGGGGACATTTCAAATTGAGAATTGAGTATCAAGCTTTTCTACATACATCCTGGAATGTTTGTTTTGGCTGGGGCTCTAATGATGGAAGAATATGTTTGGAGCATCTATATCTTAGTAATTGAAAGTACGGCCCTGGATTCAAACTGTCTTAAGTTCATATCCTTCAGCAGTACTTATTAACTCTGCTGCCCTGAGCAAGTTATTTGTACTTTCTATCTGATATTTGATTTGTTCAGTGGGGACAAATAGTATCTATTTCACTGGGTGGATTTGAGAATTAAATAGAATAATTTATATAAATCTCTAAGAGTAGTGGTATTATTATATGGCAGGCTATATGGAGTCTTTTTCAAAGCAGAAAAAAATTAAGTTGTAGAACAATATAGTCATTACAGTAAGAAAATGGTGAGCTTACCTGTATTTGAGTGAAAACTTTTAATCCATACATTAAAGCTACTTTTCATTGTTATTGAGCAAAATGCTTTTGATTGAAATGTTTGATCAAAGTCTTTGGTGCATATGTGCGTACTCAGTTGTTAAGTCATGTCCAACTCTTTGTGACCCCATGGACTGTAGCCCACCAGGCTCCTCTGTCAAGGGGGTTTCCCAGACAAGAATACTGGAGTGGGTTGCTGTTTCCTTCCAGGGCATCTTCCTGACCAAGGGGTCAAACCCTGGTCTCCTGCATTGCAGGCAGATTCTTTACTGTCCCTTTACAGGGAAGCCTGTAAAGGCTTTGGTAACCTTAACCAAATGTCACAAGAACAGTAAAGTCATCAAAAATTTGGATTCACTGGATATGTTTTAGAAACCCAAAGTGCTTAATCTCATTTAATGAACACTGTTTACAAATGTGAAACAAAGACATAAAGATTTCACTTCAGTTTGCTTCAGACTAGAATTTTATGAACTATAGGAAAATTCTCAGCAAGAAATATCATATATGAATTGTCAAAATTAATTATCACTTAATACTTATTTATTTAGCTTTAGAGAATATCCAAATTATGTGGGAGCTGCATTTCCTGGAAAGATGTGTGTTACCGGTTATTCTGCAGGAGTTGCTTTGGTATGTAATGACTTAATCTTATTTGAAAACAAATGCATTAAAAATTTTCCCAGCATTACGGCGTATATTTTACACATTTTACATTTATATTTACATTTAGATATTGCATTTATATTTTCATCACTGTTAAAACTTTGAAATATGTAGAATTAGTAGAATTCATAGAATTCTGAAGTGCAAAGTATCTTATTACAGATATTTGGAAGTTAAAGTGGAATAAAATATCACAGATACACTTGTATTCCTTACTATATTGAAGAATGCATCATGAAAAGATCTGCAAAGATATTCCTATAACCTAAATAGATTTTTTTTCTTGTAGGTATAAAATTGGAGATGTAGTCTTACAGATAAAATAACTTAAAATCAAATCAAGTGATCAACCAAAAATATGATAAAAATTCTTTAAAATGTTTCAAACTTTCATGTTATTGTTCAGTTGCTCAGTCATGTCCAACTCTTTGTGACGCCATGGACTGCAGCATGCCAGGCTTCCCTGTCCTTCACCATCTCCCGGAGTTTGCTCAGACTTATGTCCTTTGAGTCAGTGACTCCATCCAACCATCTCGTCCTCTGCTGTCGCTTTCTCCTTTTGCCATCTATCTTTCCCAGCATCAGGGTCTTTTACAACGAGTTGGCACTTTGCATCCAGTGGCCAAAGTATTGGAGCTTCAGCATCAGTCCTTCCAATGAATATTCTGTGTTGATTTCCTTTAGAATTGACTGGTTGGATCTCCTTGCAGTCCATGGGACTTTCAAGAATCTTCTGCAGCACCACAATTTGAAAGCATCAGTTCTTTGGTGCTCAGCCTTTTTTATGGTCCAGTTCTCATATCCATACATGACTACTGGAAAAACCATAGCTTTGACTATATGAATCTTTGTTGGCAAAGTAATGTCTCTTTTTTAACATGCTGTCTAGGTTTGTTATATCTTTCCTTCCAAGGAGCAAGCATCTTTTAATTTCATGGCTGCAGTCACCATCAGCAGTGATTTTGGTGCCCAGAAAAATAGTCTGTCATTGTTTCCATTGTTTCCTATCAATTTGCCATGAAGTGATGGAACCAGATGCCATGATCTTCGATTTTTGAATGTTGAGTTTTAAGCCAGCTTTTTCACTCTCTTTTTTTACCTTCATCAAGAGGCTGTTTAGTTCCTCTTCACTTTCTGCCATAAGGGTGGTATCATTTGCATACTTGAGGTTATTGATATTTCTCCTGGCAATCTTGATTCCAGCTTGTGCTTTTTCCCAGCTTGGCATTTCTCATGATGTACTCTGCATATAAGTTAAATAAGCAGGATGACAATATGCAGCCTTTATGTACTCCGTTCCCAATTTGAAGCCAGTCCATTGTTCCATGTCCAGTTCTAATTGTTGCTTCTTGATCTGCATACACGTTTCTCAGGAGGCAGGTCAGGTGGCCTGGTATTCCTTTCTCTTTAAGAATTTTCCAGTTTGTTGTGATCCACACAAAGGCTTTAAGTGTTGTCAGTGAAGCAGACGTAGATGTCTTTCTGGAATTCTCTTTGCCTTTTCTATGATCCAGCAGATGTTGGCAATTTGATCTCTGGTTCCTCTGCCTTTTCTAAAACCAGCTGGAACATCTGGAAGCTCATGGTTCACATGCTGTTGAAGCCTATCTTGGAGAATTTTGAGCATTACTTTACTAGCCTATGAGATGAGTGCAATTGTGCAGTAGTTTGGGCATTCTTTGGCATTGTGTTTCTTTGGGATTGGAATGAAAACTGACCTTTTCCAGTCCTGTGGCCACTGCTGAGTTTTCCAAATTTGCTGGCATATTGAGTGCAGCACTTTCACAGCATCATCTTTTAGGATTTGAAAAAGCTCAGCTGGCATTCTATCACCTTCACTAGCTTTGTTCGTAGTGATTCTTCTAAGGCTCACTTGACTTTGCATTCCAGGATGTCTAGGTGAGTGATCACACCATCGTGATTATCTGGGTTATGAAGATCTATTTTTGTATAGTTCTTCTGTGTATTCTTGCCACCTCTTCCTAATATCTTCTGCTTCTGTTAGGACCATACCATTTCTGTCCTTTATTGTGCCCATCTCCCAGCTTTTCATGAAATGTCCCCTTGGTATCTCTAATTTTCTTGAAGAGATCTCTAGTCTTTCCCATTCTATTGTTTTCCTCTGTATCTTTGCATTGATCACTGAGGAAGGCTTTCTTATCTCCCCTTGCTTCTCTTTGGAACTCTGCATTCAAATGGGTATATCTTTTCTTTTCTTCTTTGCCTTTACCTTCTCTTCTTTTCTTAGCTATTTGTAAGGCCTCCTCAGTCAAACATTTTGCCTTTTTGTCCTTCTTTTTCTTGGGGATGGTCTTGATCACTGCCTCCTGTACAATGTCACAAACCTCCGTCCATAGTTCTTCAGGCCCTCTGTTTATCAGATCTAATCCCCTGAATCTATTTCTCACTTCCACTGTATAATTGTAAGGGATTTGATTCAGGTCATACCTGAATGGTCTAGTGGTTTTCCCTAGTTTCTTCAGTTTAAGTCTGAATTTTACAATAAGGAGTTCATGATCTAAGCCACTGTCACTCCTGGTTTTGTTTTTTCTGACTGTATAGAACTTTTCCATCTTCTGTTGGAAAGAGTATAATCAGTCTGATTTTAATTTTGACCATCTGGTGATGTCCTTGTGTAGAGTCATCTCTTGTATTGTTGGAAGAGGGTGTTTGGTATGACCAGTATATTCTCTTGGCAAAACTCTGTTAGGCTTTGCCCTGCTTCATTTTGTACTCCAAAGCCAAACTTGCCTATTATCCAGGTATCTCTTGACTTCCTACTTTTACATTCCAGTCCCCTGTGACAAAAAGGACATCTTCTTTTTGGTGTTAGTTCTAGAAGGTCTTTTTGGGCTTCATAGAACTGTTCAGCTTTAGCTTCTTTGACATTAGTGGTTGGGACATAGACTTGGATTACTATGATATTGAATGGTTTGCTTTGGAAATGAACAGAGACCATTCTGTTGTTTTTGAGATTGCACACAAGTACTGCATTTAGGACTTTTTTGTTTACTCTGATGGCTACTCCATTTCTTCTGAAGGATTCTTTCTCACAGTAGTAGATGTAATGGTCATCTGAATTAAATTAGCCCTTTCTAGTCCATTTTAGTTCACTGATTCCTAAAATGTTGTTGCCCACTCTTGGCATCTCCTGTTTGACCACTTCCTTGATTTACCTTGATTCATGTACCTAACAGTCCAGGTTCCTATGCAATATTGTTTTTTATAGCATTGGACTTGACTCCATCACCAGTCACATCCACAACTGGGAGTTGTGTTTGCTTTGGCTCCATCTCTTCATTCTTTCCTGAGCTATTCCTATAGCTTGGTTTTTATCTTGGCGATTTTGTTTGGTTCCGTTTTATAGTTTCTAGTTCCTTGGTTCAGTAATGTGTGTTTCCATTGACAATCTTTCTTAATTCCTTCAGCATTTTTGTTAATTGCTCTTTGAACTTGGGTTCTGGTAGATTTGGGATGTCTGTTACATTGTTTTTTTCAGAAGATTTATCTTTTTTTAATTGGGAGTAGTTCTTCTGCCTTTTCCTTATAGTTCTCTGACTATTAATTTAAGAGAAACAGTTATCTACTCTGGTCTGAAGGTCTGTTTTTATGTAGAACTGAAAGCTGAGCACAGAAGAATTGATGCTTTTGAACTGTGGTGTTGGAGAAGACTCTTGAGAGTACGTTGGACTGCAAGGAGATCCAACCAGTCCATCCTAAAGGAAATCAGTTCTGGGTGTTCATTGGAAGGACTAATGTTAAGGCTGAAACTCCAATATTTTGGCCACCTGATGTGAAGAGCTGACTCATTTAAAAAGACCCTGATGTTGGGAAAGATTGAAGGCATGATGAGAAGGGGACGAGAGGATGAGATGGTTAGATGGCATCACGGACTCAATGGACATGAGTTTGGGTAAACTCCGGGAGTTGGTGATGGACAGGGAGGCCTGGCATGCTGTGGTTCATGGGGTTGCAAAGAGTTGGACACAACTGAGCTACTGAACTTAACTGAACTGACCCTTTATGTAAGATTGTGTAAGTCCAATAGTTTTGGTTCAAGGGCTGTTTTGATATGAATGCTTGACATGTCTTTCTCAGGGTGTGCTGGCCCTTGTCCCCTTGATAGGGGGTGTGCTTGTGGTGTGCTGACTGGAGCCTGCACTGGAGGTTGGGTGGAGCCTCTTCTTTGCTCTGTGGTTGTCACAGCCTTGTTGGGGACAGAATCTGCTCTTCAGTTGTTGGAATGGAAGTTTCCAGATCCTTTTCTAAACTGTTGTGTGAGGTAGGACTGGAGCACTCCTACTGGGACAGGAGCTGCTGTGAACTCCTCCCCAGGTGCTGTCCACCAAGATGTGTGATTGTGTGATGTTGCCCACCACTTGATGTGTGCGCCCACTAAGTTTTCTGATTGTGGCACCTGGACTCATCTCTGTCATGGGAGTACCAATAATTAGCTCAGATGTCCCTCAGGCTTGAATGCATTGTTCTGGTCCCAAAACTCACTGGTCTGAGTCCTTCCAAAGTTATACTCCTGTGCCTGATTTGGGAGCGTGGATAATCAGCTTAAATTTCAGGTCCCCCACCTCCATGTTTGGGTACTCTGGAACTTTGCAAAACCCTCGGTGGTGGAAACCATGCTTTGTTGTGAGCATGCTGACAAGAAAACTGCTATGGTGCACCTGTGACCCTTGTTTTGTGTGTTGACAATGGGACTCTTATGGTGGACTCCCACATCATTCTGTACACATTCCCAGTCATGACCCAGACTATACTCCAGGCCCTTCAAGCTATCTCTGTATAGCCAAACTGAGTCCTTTCTCCAGACTGTCCATTGAAGCTTTGAGATTCAGAACTTGGCCACTTCACACTCATGAATATTTAGGCATGTGGGAAGCTTGCTGACATGCAAAGGCAGTCTGTGCTGTCTCTCTGTGCCCTGCTGGGGCGTAATCCACCTTCCACATTCTCCCTTGAGTCTCTGATGCTCCCTCTCTGTCCCACCAGACCTCCCAGGTGGTAAAGGAGATTTCTAGAATAAGGGAACCTTTCTTCTTTCACAGCTCCCTGCTTAGGGGCAGAGGTCCCGTTCCAGTTCCTCTTTTCCCTTGTCCCTTCCTCGTACTCCACTATCTAAGAATCCTTCTTGCAGATTTAGTTGAATGTGATCTTACGCCTGCTTTCAGTAGATTTTCTGTGAGATGTGTTCTGCATGTAGATGTATTTTTGATGTATTTGTGGGAGGAGGTAAGTTCCAGGTGCCTCTATTCTGTCATCTTCATCTCCTCCCACTCAGTAGCATTTTCAAACTTTATACTTTTACTTCTCTTCTTCTCCAGGGTCTTATTCTTTTTTAGTTATTAATTATAGTTTATGTGCTTTTACATCTCTTTTTATATTATATATCCTATAATGTATTTTATTATAATTGTTTTAGTATATTTGTTTTTCCACTTTTAAACTAGAGTGAATTATGCACCATCATGATGCTATCACAGTATCTAATTCTGACTATACACCTGCCATTAACAGTGACATTTATGCTAATTTTCTCATGTTTTAATGATGTTAATTAGCATTATTTTACTTCAACTTCACTCCCTTTAGTATTTCTTGTAAGGCATCTCTAGTGATGATGAACTCCTTTAGCTTTTATTTGTTTTAGAATCATGATCTCTTCTTCATTTATGAAGCACAGCTTTGCTGGGCATAGAATTCTTAGTTGACAGTTTTTTCTTTTGATATTTTGAATATATAATCCTATTCTCTCCTCACCTGAAGTATTTCTGTTGAGAAATATGCTCATAGTCTTATGGGAGTTCCCTTGTATATAACCTGATATCTTCTTTTTCTTTCAAAATTCTTTCTTTTTCTTTATTTTAATAATTTAATTGTACTGTGTCCTCATGTAGCCCTATTTGGGTTCAACCTATTCAGGATCCTTTGTGTGTTATGCACTTGGAAATCCATTTCTTTCCCAGTCTTGGAAAGTTTTCAGCCATTTTGCTTTAAATGTACTTTCTGTCCCTTCCTTTTCTCCTTTTCAAGTTCCTAAGATATGGATATTAGTGTGTGTGTGTGTGTGTTCGTCCCATAGTCGTGTAGGCTTTCTTCTCTCTTTTTTATTCTTTTTAAGGTTTTGCTCTTCTGACTGAATAATTTTAAATATTCTTGAATTCTAGATCATTGATTCTTTATTCTGCTTGTTCAAGCCTACTGTTGAAGCCCTAGGACATCTTTTTTTAAATTTTTATTTCTTCGTTGACCTTATTTTCTTCATTCACCATTTTCTAATTTCATTTAGTTATCTGTTTGCTTTTGTAGTTCACTAAAATTCTTTAAGAAGTTTATCCTGAATTATTTCTCTGACATATCTCCTTTCCTTTTGGGTCGTTTATTTGCAGCATTTTTAGTTTAATTTTATTGTGTTACATTCACCTGATTTTTCTTACTTTCTTCATTCCTTACTTTGGTATCTGTGCATTTCAGTAATTGGTCTCCTCTTCCAGACTTTACAGGCTTGCTT
>NW_011494677.1:103740-104421 GCF_000754665.1 Bison bison bison | reverse complement strand
CAAATGAGGCAGTAGGATATACTCTGTGGTTGTCTAGATTCACTGATCAGCCTTCCTAAAAGGTAAGGAAAAAGAACTTTACTCAGCAGTAGCTGCGGAATGAATTAGCTTCCCTGCCCTGACAAGGCAGCAGAGTAGGCCCTATGACTTGCATGCCTCATTATTTGTGGACACACGTTAGGCAGACTGTACCCTTAATTCCTTGGCCACATGGGACCACTGGGTTTTGTTCTAAAGATGGGGAAAACCATGAGCTGTGCTCTCTGTTCAAGTGCCACTGTAAGCAGGATTGTTGGATAGATGGCACAGCTTCCTGTGTGCTCTGGCTAAATTCATTGGTTGGGCTTTCTGAAGGCTATATTTAGCAATGGCAGGGCTATGAGTTTGTTTCCTTGCCCAGGTGGAATTGGAGAATCAGCTTAGCTCTTTGTGGGGTCAACCCAAGCTATCTGTTACTCCAGGTTTCCTGGCCAAACAGTGCCACTGGCTTTTCCCTGTGAACAATCAACTCTGCCTGCTATACTCTCTGTTCAAGTGTTGCTGCACTATGCAGCTACCAGGTATTTTAATGAGGCTTCTGGTTAGGGGTGCTGCTGCTGCTGCTAAGTCACTTCAGTCGTGTCCGACTCTGTGCGACCCCATAGACGGCAGCCTACCAGGCTCCCCCGTCCCTGGGATTCT
>NW_011494677.1:100239-103640 GCF_000754665.1 Bison bison bison | reverse complement strand
GGCTCCTCCATCCATGGGATTTTCCAGGCAAGAGTACTGGAGTGGGGTGCCATTGCCTTCTCCATACCAGTCATTAGGCAAGGCTATAAACAGCTATGCTGACTGGTAGAGGGTCCAGGGATAGCAAGGCTTTTCATTTGAGGACTCAAATCAGGCAGATCTGCACCTCATTGACTTCCCTGGTCATACACTTCCACTGTCCTGGCTCTGCGGATCTACCAGTTGGGACCTACAGTTGCTGTGGATGGGAATTTGGCTTGCCAAGGTCTAAGCATTGATTGTTGCAACCCTCACCCCTACCCCATCTTCTCTGTCATGATCAGATTTACAGTGGTCAAATCCCACTCATCCTTTGTGGTCCTCATGGGGCAAGACCAGAGTAGGGCTCCCAGAAGTGACCCCCAGTACTGGGGGATCTAGATGTCTACTCTGTACTCTTTTCCCACTTTGGGCACCATAGCCTGGGAAGACCTCTCAGTGTTGTGCTGCATCAATGTTGGGGAGGGGTAGTGCATTCATGTATAACTGCTCCTGCTAATCTTCTTATGAGATCTGTCTTGATCTCTGGTGCCGGTGTTACTTCAGCCTCACTTCCATGTTCTGGGATTTTCTCAGTGGTGTCTTGTCCATAAATAGTTGCAGTTGTTCTTGTGACAGGGAGTAAAGTTGGGAAAGACCTATGTTGTCATCTTGTTAATATCACTCCTGTTGTAATTTAATTCTGATTAGGGACCTGGAAATAAGCAAGGGTAATGAGACAAAAGTTCCAGGTATTGTCATTTAAAAGTGTCATTTTTAAAATGTAGGGACTTTTTCATTGTGTATAGGGAAGCTTACTCTACTGGCAAGAGAAGTCCAGTGATATTTGTCCATGACACTCTAGTTCCCATTTCAAGTTTCAGATTCTGACTCCTGCATCAAATCTGGGAAGTTTGATAATTAAATTGGTGCTATAACCCTATAGTACTTATAACTAGGCCCTGAGCTTGGTCCTCAAATCAATAACTAGAGGAGATGATGAGTCACTACTGTGCTGCTGTAGAGGCTTTATGATTGCCTATTTACATTCTCAGTTGCTCATTTATAGTTTTTCCTTTCTGTTTCATAATGTGCTTCCTCTAGCACTTCCATAAGAAGCCAGTTGACCCCACAATATTTATTATAGCTTGTTTTTGTAAGAGTGAAGTGCCTTGATGAGCCTCACATCTTGGCCTCTACTTGCACCTTATCTTATGCCACATTTGGCAATAATTTGAGAAATTATGATGTCATTACATATCGTGAATTACCATTGTCCTATTTCTCCTTGTTAGGGAAGATAAGATATTTGTGCATTTGTTATATTTGTGACAGCCTAATCATAAGAAAGCTTTCTTGAGGATCTATTTTCTGTAGTTTCTCCTGATACTAGTTACTGTATCTTTGAGAATATTGGCTGGAAGCACATAGTGTACTTACAACTGAGTAATTTGATTGTGTGGCCACTTTGTGAGCTGGTAAGTGGAGTATCATATGGACTATCCTGAATGAACATGATAGCTGGTCTAAGAAATTAGGCAAATGGAAGATCATGGTCCATATAGCCAAAAATCTGATGTAAAAATAGCACATTTATGTAGTTATGACAATTATTTAAGGGTTATCTTAGGCATTCAATTGTTAAATAATGGCAAAACTAGACATAGGTTCATACGCATATATCTCAATAAAATTTTATAAGAACTTCAGGTTCTTAGTTGTCTAAGGAACTGTATTTCCATATTCTTAAGTATTTGATAAAACAATAAAATGATTTTAATTAGAAAAATACTATTTTTTACCACCTTTCAGTGAAGTGTCTTTTATTTGAATTTTCTTTGTTGTTGATGTAGTATCCCAAGGAGATGACTTTGGAGGCAGTTTCAGTTATTGTCACCCAGATGCTGGGACTCAGTCTGGGAATATCATATGATGACCCAAAGAAATGTCGATGTTCAGGAGCCGTCTGCATAATGAGTACAAAAGCCGTGTAAGTTTTTCCAAAAATAAATTTTACTTGTTGAATTTATCAATAATTTGTTTAAATAATTCAAGTGAAAATTTTTAGTATTTGCTTATAGTGCAAATTAACTATATAAATGGACCAAGTATCACAAAATCAAAATATGAAATTTTAAGCCTAAGAGTAGTTTGGGGGAAGGTTAGTATTAAGAACAAAATAACAAATCCAGTCTGCAAGATACATTACCAAAGGAATTTCCCATAGACTGTGTATTTTATGAAATCAATTAGGATCTTTAAAAATATACTGTAGCTCAAAACAAGTGACCTTTGCTTTTCGAGTATATTAATATTCTGGGGAAACTTCAATCTAAATTATATAACATTTGTGTGACTTTGGATAAATTACTAGACCATGCTTAGATTTATTTTTCTAATCTTTAAAATGGAAATGATTATGCCTATTGTTTTGTTTTCCAGCGTGATATAAGAATGAAATGAGAAAATAAAATGGGAAAGTATTTTTTAAATTGTAAATTTTCACAAGTATGTGATGGATTAGTTACAGGGATTTATAAATTTGCCAGTGTTTCTTACATGGTATATCATACAAGGACTATAGCAGGTGTCATTAGTATTCTAAAGTTTTTCATTTGTAAAAAGGGTCTGTGCTAAGTATGACCTATTCATAACTGAAGAACAACCAAAAGTCAAAGGTGAAAACAAGCCATTACTGTTCGAAAACATACTCTTTTTATAGTTCTGAGCACCACATAAGGCTAGTTCTTACATTCTAAAAATGGCTCAAATACATACATATTGTTATATACAGACATATTACATTATAAACTAGTTCTATGTGTGTTATATGTAAAAATAATATTTATATGTATAAAGTATTTAATTTTATTAAATTTCAATGTATAAATTATAATACTATTTATTGAATCAAATATAAGATTTATATAACTGTATAAACTATGAGCATTGCCATCTTGGGCCTGTTGTCCATTTGGCCAACTATTTTCAAGTATGCTTATGACAAGATGCTTTGTGTAGCTCACCAGAGTCTGGTATTAATGATAATAAAAATAACAAATATTTACATTGTACTTGCTGTGTGCTAGAGGCTATTTCAAACACTGTACATATGTTGTGTCATTTGGTTTTCACAGCATCTCCTTAGGGCAGGTCCTAATATTCTCACCTTTACAGATGAGAAACTGAATTATAAAAAGGATAACTATCTGTGGTCAGATAGTTGGTTGTGGCAGTCCAGAGTTTTTTTTATTTTTTTATTTTTATTTTATTTTATTTTTTTTATTTTATTTTTTTTTCAATTTTAATTTAAAAAAATTATACATGTGTTCCCCATCCTGAACCCTCCTCCCTCCTCCCTCCCCATACCATCCCTCTGGGTC
>NW_011494677.1:98537-99688 GCF_000754665.1 Bison bison bison | reverse complement strand
TCCATATATATGCGTTAGTATACTGTATTGGTGTTTGTCCTTCTGGCTTACTTCACTCTGTATAATAGGCTCCAGTTTCATCCACCGCATTAGAACTGATTCAAATGTATTCTTTTTAATGGCTGAGTAATACTCCATTGTGTATATGTACCACAGCTTTCTTAACCATTCATCTGCTGATGGACATCTAGGTTGTTTCCATGTTCTGGCTATTATAAACAGTGCTGCGATGAACATTGGGGTACACGTGTCTCTTTCCCTTCTGGTTTCCTCAGTGTGTATGCCCAGCAGTGGGATTGCTGGATCATAAGGCAGTTCTATTTCCAGTTTTTTAAGGAATCTCCACACTGTTCTCCATAGTGGCTGTACTAGTTTGCATTCCCACCAACAGTGTAAGAGGATTCCCTTTTCTCCACACCCTCTCCAGCATTTATTATTTGTAGACTTTTGGATCGCAGCCATTCTGACTGGTGTGAAATGGTACCTCATTGTGGTTTTGATTTGCGTTTCTCTGATAATGAGTGATGTTGAGCATCTTTTCATGTGTTTGTTAGCCATCTGTATGTCTTCTTTGGAGAAATGTCTATTTAGATCTTTGGCCCATTTTTTGATTGGGTCATTTATTTTTCTAGAGTTGAGCTGTAGGAGTTGCTTGTATATTTTTGAGATTAGTTGTTTGTTGGTTGCTTCATTTGCTATTATTTTCTCCCATTCTGAAGGCTGTCTTTTCACCTTGCTAATAGTTTCCTTTGATGTGCAGAAGCTTTTAAGTTTAATTAGGTCCCATTTGTTTATTTTTGCTTTTATTTCCAATATTCTGGGAGGTGGGTCATAGAGGATCCTGCTGTGATGTATGTCAGAGAGTGTTTTGCCTATGTTCTCCTCTAGGAGTTTTATAGTTTCTGGTCTTACGTTGAGGTCTTTAATCCATTTTGAGTTTATTTTTGTATATGGTGTTAGAAAGTGTTCTAGTTTCATTCTTTTACAAGCGGTTGACCAGATTTCCCAGCACCGCTTGTTAAAGAGATTGTCTTTAATCCATTGTATATTCTTGCCTCCTTTGTCAAAGATAAGGTGTCCATATGTGCGTGGATTTATCTCTGGGCTTTCTATTTTGTTCCATTGATCTATATTTCTGTCTTTGTGCCCGT
>NW_011494677.1:97527-98437 GCF_000754665.1 Bison bison bison | reverse complement strand
ACCATGAGGATAATGTTTGCTGTGGGTTTGTCATATATAGCTTTTATATGTTGAGGTATGTTCCTTCTATTCCTGCTTTCTGGAGAGTTTTTATCATAAATGGGTGTTGAATTTTGTCAAAGGCTTTCTCTGCATCTATTGAGATAATCATATGGTTTTTGTTTTTCAATTTGTTAATGTGGTGTATTACATTGATTGATTTGCGGATATTGAAGAATCCTTGCATCCCTGGGATAAAGCCCACTTGGTCATGGTGTATGATCTTTTTAATGTGTTGTTGGATTCTGATTGCTAGAATTTTGTTAAGGATTTTTACGTCTATGTTCATCAGTGATATTGGCCTGTAGTTTTCTTTTTTTGTGGGATCTTTGTCAGGTTTTGGTATTAGGGTGATGGTGGCCTCATAGAATGAGTTTGGAAGTTTACCTTCCTCTGCAATTTTCTGGAAGAGTTTGAGCAGGATAGGTGTTAGCTCTTCTCTAAATTTTTGGTAGAATTCCGCTGTGAAGCCGTCTGGACCTGGGCTTTTGTTTGCTGGAAGATTTTTGATTACAGTTTCAATTTCTGTGCTTGTGATGGGTCTGTTAAGGTTTTCTATTTCTTCCTGGTCGAGTTTTGTACAGTTGTACTTTTCTAAGAATTTGTCCATTTCTTCCTCGTTGTCCATTTTATTGGCATATAATTGTTGATAATAGTCTCTTATGATCCTTTGTATTTCTGTGTTGTCTGTTGTGATCTCTCCATTTTCGTTTCTAATTTTATTGATTTGATTTTTCTCCCTTTGTTTCTTGATGAGTCTGGCTAATGGTTTATCAATTTTATTTATCCTTTCAAAGAACCAGCTTTTGGCTTTGTTGATTTTTGCTATGGTCTCTTTTGTTTCTTTTGCATTTATTTCTGCTCTAATTTT
>NW_011494677.1:97224-97427 GCF_000754665.1 Bison bison bison | reverse complement strand
TTTAGGGTTTTCTATGTAGAGGATCATGTCATCTGCAAATAGTGAGAGTTTTACTTCTTCTTTTCCAATTTGGATTCCTTTTATTTCTTTTCTGCTCGGATTGCTGTGGCCAAAACTTCCAAAACTATGTTGAATAGTATTGGTGAAAGTGGGCACACTTGTCTTGTTCCTGACTTTAGAGGAAATGCTTTCAATTTTTCACC
>NW_011494677.1:95377-95657 GCF_000754665.1 Bison bison bison | reverse complement strand
TTTCATTTATTGCATTATTCATTATATATTGACTCTTTTTTATTTCTTCTAGGTCCTTGTTAAACCTTTCTTGCATCTTCTCAATCCTTGTCTCCAAGATATTTATCTGTGATTCCATTTTAATTTCAAGATTTTGGATCAATTTCACTATCATTATTTGGAATTCTTTATCAGGTAGATTCCCTATCTCTTCCTCTTTGGTTTGGTTTGGTGGGCATTTATCCTGTTCCTTTATCTGCTGGCTATTCCTCTGTCTCTTCATCTTGTTTAAATTGCTGAG
>NW_011494677.1:66200-94161 GCF_000754665.1 Bison bison bison | reverse complement strand
GGCTTTTCGCGTGGTAGATATCCCACAGTCTGGTTTGCTAGCCCAAATTATTTCGCTCAGATAGTGCTCAGGGTATTCAGGCCAGATTCTTACTCTAAGCGATGCAGCCCGCGCTGTGCCTCCCTGCCCAGTCCCCGCTTGCTAATGGCGCGTGCAGGCGTCTGCGCTGCTTCTCCGCTGGGGGAGTTACCGTAGGACTCGCAATCTTCGAGTTTTAATTGTTTATTTTTTCTTCCTGTTATGTTGCCCTCTGTGCTTCCAAAGCTCGGCACAGATTCGGCAGTGAGAAGGTTTCCTGGTGTTTGGAAACCTCTCTCTTTTTAAGGCTCCCTTCCCGGGACGGAACTCCGTCCCTCCCTCTTTTGTCTCTTTTTTTGTCTTTTATATTTTTTCCTACCTCCTTTCGAAGAGTTGGATTGCTTTTCTGGGTGCCTGATGTCCTCTGCCGGCATTCAGAAGTTGTTTTGTGGAATTTACTCGACGTTTAAATGCTCTTTTGATGAATTTGTGGGGGAGAAAGTGTTTTCCCCGTCCTACTCCTCTGCCATCTTGGCTCCTCCCAGTCCAGAGTTTTTAACCCAGTCATTCTGGCTTTAGAATCTGTGTTAATAAACCTTTGGATTTGTATACTGCTTTATGATATCTCAAATGCTTTCATACATATTCTCCATTTTCTTAAGGAAACTTTTTTGCTGTGTGTAGGGCAAGTGTTATCTTAATTTTTATGAAATTTAACAATTTTATTTGCATCTATATGTAAGGTATATAAATGAATATATAAGATCTATCTATAAATGTATATAGATGTATCTTTTGCATTTCCACAGTACTTCTCAAATATTATTTTATGTAATTTTCAAAGAAACTGTGTAAGTAAAGCAAATATTATTATTTCCAGTTGTCTTTTTCCATGTATTTTTTAATTTTTCTATGCTTTAAGGTTAACAATCATTTAATGTATTAACATTTTCACTTATAAACATACCATTTGCATATACAGGGAAAAACTGGTTCTGAAGACACCACAGAATACTAGAGACAGGCAAGCAATTGGAAGAAAAAAGAAAAGATCAACCCTAGGGGAAAAAATGGAACCGCATTCTATGCTGGTGTCTGTAAACTTGGGAAGGAGAAAAAGATCGCACCGAATCACAATTAATGTAGAAAAACAAACGTGGGTAATTCTGTATCAATGCAGGAACTTCTCCCATGATCCAGATCTTGCATCCCAGTCAGGCCCATTTCATGAATGTTGATCTGAAACACAGTGGCTCACCTCTCCCTTTTCTTTAAATCTAACCCTGAAGTTAACTCAAGAAATTAAACGAACAGAGCTAAGAAACAAGCAGACTGGCATGTGTTCAATATCAATGGCCAGTTATTTAAAAGTGCACGTGGAAGTAAAATGCTGACTAAGCATTTTCCTTTAATTAAAGTGAACAATTTCCTTCCACCTCACCTAACTTCTTGATTTAGGACTACCTAAGCAAGGTGACCAAAAGATTGGCATCTATGAGAATTGGGGCCAAGGAAATGAAGCATCTCAGCCCGTCTTTATGCTGAGCATGCATTTCCTCTCAGGATCAAGTCACTAGGGACCGTGAACTTCCAGACTCAACTACAGTTGCCCAGCGTGGCTTGCCCAGCTAGGGACAGGGACTGGAGATGGGGGATCACGTGTATGTCAGGACTTCAGTCCACAGCTCCCCCCAGTCTGTCAGGGGAAAGCCAGGGGAGCACAGGGAGACCATCTGCTTCAAGGGCATTTCAGTGACATAACTCAGTATCTGTGGTTCCAGTAATTCCTAGTTCAAAATTAACACTCTAGTGCAACATTAAAAACTGAGTTTAGTATTTTATTTGTAAAGGATACAGCTTGAATAATGATTACCATCTGAACAAAGCTATTCTTATTACATATGATGTAAAATTAGTAACATTTTAAACTATCAAAACCAGTGTTGTCACACATAACATCTGGCAACTTTCCACCACATGACACATCAAAAGAGATGACAGCCAAGTATACTTCTTTTCAGCTGGAAGCAGACTCTCCAGTGTCAACAGGTACAGTGGAACTGGCTGGGAAACAGACCTGTGGTCACCACAACTCTCTTTTGGCATCTAGTTTCCATACAGAGATAGATCTATTTAAGTCTGCCTCAGAGCTGGAGTGGACTGACAAGTGAAATAAAAAACTGTGTCGGCAACTGGCCACATAAAATATAAACACAGTTTGTGCTACTGCTGCTGCTAAGTCGCGTCAGTCGTGTCCGACTCTGTGCGACCCCATAGACAGCAGCCCACCAGGCTTCCCCGTCACTGGGATTCTCCAAGTAAGAACACTGGAGTGGGTTGCCATTTCCTTCTCCAATGCGTGAAAGCGAAAAGTGAAAGTGAAGTCGCTCAGTCGTGTCCGACTCTAGCGACCCCATGGACTACAGCCTACCAGGCTCCTTCGTCCATGGGATTTTCCAGGCAAAAGTACTACAGTGGGGTGCCATTGCCTTCTAGGAGTGTATTTTATGGAAACATGGCCACATGGAGTATAGGGACAGAGACCTTCATTGTGCCTTTGTAAATGTACATTTTTTAAAACATGCAGGACAGAAAGCTGGAATAAGTGAAGTTTTAAAATTTATATAGATAAAGAAATAAGAAATAACAGAAATGCAGGACCCTCAGTTTTTCAGAGCTTCACATATAAGTTGGGGCTCAAAATTAAGTGGTTCACTAAAGTCAGAAATAAAAGCAAGGCTGGTGTCCTAGTCAGGTAGGTAGAGAGGTATCTTGAGCAGGTCATTCATGTCTCTAGGCCGAAATTCCCATCTATAACCTGAGTTTCCCTCACCATGCAACACAGCTCAGGGACAGCAACAGTGCCCAGTCCTACACAGGACAGGAGATGAGCTCATCAACAGCCTTCAGAAGGACATAAGACACGTCCTCAGTGCAGCCCAATCCCCTGAGACAGGAACACTGCAACTATGGCTCTAATTTCCCTTTCCTCACCATTCTCTTAATATTACTTTATCAACAAGTAGAAAAATAAGCTATAAGTAGGCTGAAGTGGCAATAAAGAATGCTCAAAGCAAACACTAAAAGCATGATGCCTCTGAATAAAATAAATCTACCTCCACACACTTTTTTGGAGTTGTTGTGCCTTCTTCAAGTTTTAAATGATAAAGCCCTAAAATGTTGACACTCAAGTCTACTCCTTTTTTGGGATGCTAAGTATCGCAACCAAAAACAAACAAATAAGAATAAAATGAAAAAGCACCATTTTCAAGGGGGGAACTGCCATCCCGCCCATCATCCTGAGCAGTTTGCTTTGCTGGAGCCCCAGAGGCTGTGGGATATCACACTGCTGCCTAAGAAAGGTTCCAGCCTATAACTCCTGAAGTAACATGCAGCCAGTTCTGGTCTGAGGTTTCAAAGTCTGACATTAAACCAAAAAACTGCAGTTTTTCTTGCCACAGTCATTCACTCAGTCCTACATCATCACCATGTTACCAGCAAAACACTAAAATAAATTATCCCTTAAGAACTAAGGCCTAACTCTAAAAAGAAAATGGCCTTTCAAAACAAGTGTGTTCAAATAAAGTATTGAGAGAGTTTTATAAGGAAACTCCTCGAATGAGCCAGTGGCCTCATATAGTCCACATTTTAGCTAAACAGCAGTCCAAATCTTTCTCTGCAGTACTTCTATATACTTATAAGTATTTTGTCACTACTTTCAAAAGAACTATTAAACCTATTATTAAAAGCATTTATAACAAACAGAAATGCCCTGCAAATTACATTATTGCACACAGGGATATCAGAAGCTATGTGCGTCTAGGTTCCAAGGACCCTACAAGACCCAGAACAGAGACCCTAAGGCCATGACTGTGGCTGCTCCAGCTAGCATGCCCAGCGCCAGGTCACTGTCATTGTTTTGATACCACTCACGAATGATGACTTGGTTGGCAGGCTGCTGTCCATAAAGCCCTGCATATGGGTACTGATAGGGTACAGCATAAGCCTGTCCATTTGCAGCATAGAGAACTTGAGTTCCTTGTGGGTATGCGCCACTGTTTGGACCATAGCCATGTGCCTGCTCAAGGGTTGGTGCAGCATAGTCTGTGTAAGAAGGTGGGGAGGGAACCACAGCTGTCTTCATCATACATGACTTCTGAGCCAACATAAGCCAATATAATCCTGGAGTGTAAATTTCCGGTCCAAACAATCATCTGTGCTTTCTGCACCAAGACTGATGGTTTTCCCATCTTGGCAAACAATCTGCAGCATACAGTCTTTCGGCTTCCCATCTGGTGGCTGAATATCCCGACATTCATATCGCACGCAGATGCTGATGCAGTCCACTGCCACGTGGACCTCGTCTTCTACACTCTGCCGAGTTTGGTCACCATAATAGATCAGGTGACCATCTGACCACAGGTCAAACCAGTTCTTCCAGTGCTTCAAAATGGTACTCTGTCACAGCAACCATCCACTCTTCACAAATGCCATTTTCTCACCTGCAAAGCCTCCAGCCACCACTGCGCACGGCAACAGGTCCGTAGCAAAAGGAACTGCCGGGTTACTTGGCTCTGGCTGCCTCACTCTAGCGTCCTGGCCGCTGTCTGCTGTCCTCCATGTGTTTTTTTAAAATGCTTTTGAGTACACAGAGCCTAAATGACTCTACATCAGATACACAGGTTATAAGTGGACAACTGTGGCTGATGTCAGTAATCTCATCAGTGATTTATTGGTCACTTACTATAAGCCAGAAAGTTTAATTAGGCACTTATTAACATTTAATCCTCATAACAAGCCTGTGAAGTGGATGGATATTACCCCTATTTGGAGATAAGAAAACAGAGAGAGAGTTTAATCACTTTGCTTAAAATCTCATTAAGTCTCAAGATTGGTACTAGTCAACAAGTTTATCTAACTCAAATCTTTGTTATTTTCTCTACTTCATGTTGATCTCATATAGAAGACAGTTATTATATTGGAATTAATTTAAACCAAGTAGCAAAAGAACATTAAAATATATTTGTACAAACTTCATTATTTCAGTGATCTTCCTAATACATTATTTTGATGACTTAATTTATATTTGCTTTTTAAAAGTAGGTAACTTTTAATATAGTCTGTACAACAGATGAATTCAGAAGTGAAGGGAGTAAGGACTCCCAGCAGCACATTCCTCTCTGGTCACCAGCGCTATATGCTCTAGCGGTTCTCCCTGAGAGGGCTATGAGTATCCTTCTATTGCTGTGGACTAACTACTGTGGGTTGTCCGGTAGACTTGGCTGGGTTGGCCCCTCTTCAATTGATTGCTAATCTCTGCCTTGTTCAGATGCCACCAGCCACTGGTGGGTGGAGCTGTGTCACAAGGAGGCTGGCTGTGGAACCTCATTGCTCAGTGGTTGCTGGAACTGGGATTGAGATGGGTGGCTGTGGGGCCAGGGGTCCTGCATGGACCTATTATCTGTCTGCTGGTGGGTGGTACCAGTTCCTGAAATGGCTTACTGCACAGTCCAGTGTGTCCCAGAGCTGTTGACAGCCTGCTAGTGAGCAGGGCTGAATCCCAGGTTGGCCAAATAAGGGGCCCAGGGTATCTCAAAAATACTGTTAATCTGCTCATGTGTAGGTCTGGAGCTCAGAGACTCCTGGGGCTGTTGCTTGCCTGCTGGTGGATCAGCTGGGTCCTGAAATGGCAGGCTCTGGGGCTCTGGTGGTACTGAGGTTGATGTTTGCCCACTGGTTGGTGGGGTCAGAGTTCAAGAGATACCAAGGTTAGTGATATGTCCTTGTTGGGGAGGCTGGTGGTGAGGGCAGAGCTGACTGGTGGGGGAGGCTGCTCTTGAGGAAGCTAGAGCTGAACTTACTGGTGGGTCACCCATCCAGGAGTATGAGTCTTGACTTTACCATGTCTCCACCCCTCCCACTCATCTACTTATGGTTCCTTCTTCATATCTTTAGTTGTAAAAGATCTTTTCTGCTGTTCTTCTAATCTTTCTCATCAGTAGTTGCTCTGTAAATTGTAGATTTGATGTGCGCATGGGAGGAAGTTAGCTTAGAGTCTTCCTATTCGTTGGAAGTCATTTGGTCATTTGGAAGCCATCTTGTCATTCTCCAAAATTACTCGGTTCTTTTCTTTGTTTCTTTTTTTTAGTATGTATGTGTTTTTGGCTGCCCTGGGTCTTTGTTGCCAGGTGTGGGCTTTCTCTAGTTGTGGGCAGTGGAGGCTACTCTCTAGTTGTGGTGCCCGGGCTTCACGCTGTGGTGGCTTCTCTGGTTGTGGGGCATGGGCTCTTGGGTATTTGGTCTTCAGCAGTTGCTGCATGGGAGAAGGCAATGGCACCCCACTCCAGTACTCTTGCCTGGAAAATCCCATGGATGGAGGAGCCTGGTGGGCTGCAGTCCATGGGGTCGCTAAGAGTCGGGCACGACTGAGCAACTTCACTTTCACTTTCATGCATTGGAGAAGGAAATGGCAACCCACTCCAGTGTTCTTGCCTGGAGAATCCCAGGGACGGGGAGCCTGGTGGGCTGCCGTCTGTCAGGTCGCACAGAGTTGGACACAACTGAAGCGACTTAGCAGCAGCAGCAGCAGCAGTTGCTGCATGTAGCCTCAGCAGTTGTGTCTTAAGGGCTCCCAAGTGCAGACTCAGAAGCTGTGGTGGCAGGGCTTAGTTGCCCCAAGGCATGTGGGATCTTTCTGGACCAGTGATTGGACCCATGTCTCCTGCACTGGCAGGCAGATTCTTAACCAGTGGACCAACAGGGAAACCCTAGTGTATTCTTAATATATATATAGTGGAAATATTCAACAGGAGTTCTCTTAACGAATTTTAAAGTTATTACTTAGATGTGGTTACTGTGTTGAACAGCAGATCACTAAAATTTATCCATCTTGTATAACTGAAACTTTATACCCATTTCCCCCTCCTCCTAGCCTCTTAGCAACTCTACATCTGTGGGTGTGAATCTTCTAAATATCTCATATAAATGAAATCATGAAGCATTTCATACTCTGTGACTAGCTTATTTCACTTAGCATAATGACCTTGAGATTTCGTACTGTTGTTGCATATGGCAGAACTTGCTTCTTTTTTTAAAGATTGAATAATATTCCATTGCAAATTATATTCCATTGCAAGTACGTACCACATTTTGCTCATCCATTCATCTTTCAATGACATTTAGGTTGCTGCCATATCTTTACTATTGTAAATATGCTGCAATAAACATAGGAGTACAGATATCACTTACATATTCTAATTTCAGTAGTTTTGGATGTATACCTAGAAGCAGGATTGCTGGATCATATGATATTCTATTTTTAATTTTTTGAGAAACCTCTTTACTATCTTCAGCAGAGACTGGATTTACATTTCCATGAACAATGTACTATGTTTCCAGTTTCTCCATGTCCTTGCCAACAATGTTCATCTATTTTTAAAGGAATCAAGAGGGAGGGTACATACATATAATTATAGATGATTCGTGTTGTTGTATGGCAGAAACCAACACAACATGGTAAAGAAATTTTCCCCCAGTTAAAGAAATAAGTTAAAAAAAGAATCATAGCTATCTTAACAGATATGAGGTGATAGCTCATTGTTTTTTCTTTTGATTTGGACTTCCTTGATGATTAGTGATGTTGATGACCTTTTCATGTACCCATTGTTCGTTTATATGTGTCTTCTTTCAGAAATGTGTATCCAAATCCTATGCCCATTTTCTAATTGGGTTGTTTAGTTTTTCCTGTTGAACTTGATTTTGTTTTAAGAGAATATGTGTTCAGTGAATGAAATCACATGTCCTCCTGAGGAATGACTGGCCTCTAAGCATTTGTTATGAACATTTATCATTACCTCTTGAATTTAGCATTTTGAAATTGATTTGTATAATATAGAATTGTGTTTTCAGAAGAATAATGCCAATAACATTATATGGATCCATTTTTAGGCAATCCAGTGGTATGAAGACTTTTAGCGATTGCAGTTTGAGAGACTTTGAACATTTCATTTCAAACGTGGGGGCCCAGTGTCTTCAGAATAAGCCACAAATGCAGGATAGTCCGACAGAAATCTGTGGCAATGGCAGAGTGGAGGGAAATGAAGCCTGTGACTGTGGTTCTGAGGAAGTAAGTCTAATAATTTGAAAATTGATAAATTTATTGTTTCTGTTCATCCTTTGTAATAAATGCTGTATATCTCAAATATGACTGGGTGCCATGCAAAATATCGACAATAATGAAATAAAGTTAAAATGCATACAGGAATATGCTATCTAGATTTAATAGGTTGAAGAGTTTTGGACAAATGTTAAGACTATTCCCCTAAAATTATTGCTGATAGGAAAAGGAAGTCTAGAATGAGCTTTTGGTTCCAGACTAAATATGTACAGTATTTTCAAATCTGTGCTTAACCTCTGGACACTTGATAAGTGTCTTACTGAAGATTAGTATGGGAGTAGACCATAAAGTATCCTTTAGGGTATTGCCTCACAATGGAGGGAAAACTATTAATGTTACAATCTGAACAGTGGGCGATTCTGATTCCCCCATATCACCCTTTTCCCTCTTCGCATTGATAACCACTAGTTTGGCCTTTATCTCTGAGGGTCTATTTCTGTTTTGTCATATTCATGCATTTTTAAATTTATATTCCACATATAAATGATAACATAGAGTGTTTTTCTTTGTCTTTGTTTGACTTACTTCACTAAACATAATACTCTCTGGTTCCATTCATGTAGTTTCATAATACTCTCTGGTTCCATTCATGTAGTTTAAATGGCAAAATTTCATTCTTTTTTAATGCCTGAATTATATATATGTATATATATATATATATGTATACACACACACACGTGTGTGTGTGTATATAGATATAGTGTATATACATATATACATATATGTGTATGTATGTAGTATGTATATATATATACATACATATATATATGCACACACACCACATCTTCTTTATGCATTCGCCTGTTGACAGACACTTATGTTGCTTCTGTGTCTTGGCAATTATAAATAATGCTTCTATGAACATTGGGGTGTATGTATAATTTTAAATTAGTGTTGTTTTCTTTGGATATATATTCAGGAATGGAATTGCTGGATCATAGGCTATGGTTTTTCCAGTGGGCATGTATGGATGTGAGAGTTGGACTGTGAAGAAAGCTGAGAGCCAAAGAATTGATGCTTTTGAACTGTGGTGTTGGAAAAGAGTCTTGAGAGTCCCTTGGACTGCAAGGAGATCCACCCAGTCCATCCTAAAGGAGATCAGTCCTGGGTGTTCATTGGAAGGATTGATGCTGAAGCTGAAACTCCAATACTTTGGCTACCTCATGTGAAGAGTTGACTCATTGGAAAAGACCCTGATGCTGGGAGAGATTGGGGGCAGGAGGAAAAGAGGACGACAGAGGATGAGATGGTTGGATGGCATCACCGACTCGATGGACATGAGTTTGAGTGAACTCTGGGAGTTGGTGATAGACAGGGAGGCCTGGCGTGCTGTGATTCATGGGGTCGCAAAGAGTCGGACACGACTGAGCGACTGAAGTGACTGACAGACTGATGGTAGTTTAATTTTGTTTTTCTGAGAAATCTCCATACTGTTTTCTGTAGTGGAAAACATAGTGTACAGTGGTTCTTTTCTCCAAATGCTCACCAGCATTTGTTAATTGTGGTCTTTTTGATGATAGTAATTCTGACACATGTGAGATGATCTCTCAATCATGGTTTTGATTTGCATTTCCCTAATGTTTAGTGATGTTGCCATCTTTTCATATACCTATTGGCATGTCTTTAGAAAAATGTGTATTCAAGTCTCCTGCTTATTTTTAAATCAGGTTGGTTATTTTTGATACTAGGGCTTCCCTGATAGCTCAGTTGGTAAAGAATCTGCCTGCAATGCAGGAGACCCCGGTTCAATTCATGAGTTGGGAAGATCCGCTGGAGAAGGGATAGGCTACCCACTCCAGTATTCTTGGGTTTCCCTGATGGTTCAGCTGGTAAAGAATCTGCCTGCAATGTGGGAGACCTTGGTTTGATCCTTGGGTTGGGAAGATCCCCTGGAGAAGGGAAAGGCTGCCCACTCCAGTATTCTGGCCTGGAGAATTCCATGGACTGTAGAGTCCATGGGGTTGCAAAAAGTCGGGCATGACTTTCGTTTTCACTTTTTTGATACTGAGATTGGTTTTTTGATACTGAGTTGTATTAGCTGTTTATGTAGTTTCAATATTAACCCCTTATCAACCATATTTTTGCAAACATTTTCTCACATTCAGTAGGTTGTTTTTTTTCTTTAACCAATAGTTTCCTGTGCTTTTAAGTTTAATTAGAGCTCATTTGTTTATTTTTGTTTTCTTTGCCTTAAGAGACAGATCCAAAAGGTTGTTGCAGTTAATGTCAGATTATTCTGCCTAAGTTTTCTTCTTGGAGTTTTATGGTTTCTGGTCTTACATTTATGTTTTTAATCTATTTTGAGTTTATTTTAATGTATGGTGTGAAAAAATGTTTCAGTTTTATTCCTTAAATGTAGCTGTCCAGATTTCCCAGCACTGCTTATTAAAGAGATTGTCTTTTCTCTATCGTATATTCTTGCCTCCTTTGTTGAAATTTAATTGATCATAAGTTCATGGGTTTATTTTTAGGCTCTCTGTTCTGTTCCATTGATTTGTATATCTGTTTTTGTGCCAGTATCATATTTTTTGTTGTTGTCTCTTTGTACTATAGTTTGAAACCAAGGAGTATGATATTTCCAGCTATTTTCTTCTTTCTTCAGATTGCTTTGGCTGTTTGGAGTCTTATGTTTCCATACAAATTTTAGAATTATTTGTTTTAGTTCTGTGAAAAATGCCATTAATAGTTTGATAGAATTGCATTGAATCTGTAGATTGCTTTGAGTACTATGGCCTTTTTAGCAATATTAATTCTGCCAGTCTGTGAGCACTGTATAACTTTCCATTTGCTTTTATCATCTTCAGTTTCTTTCATCTGTGTCTTCTAGTTTTCCAAGTATGGGTGTTTTACCTCCTTAGATTTATTCTTAGATATTTTATTCTTTTTGATGTGATTCTAAATGGGATTGTTTTTATATTTTTTTGTTAATTCATTATTAGTGTATAGAAATGCAACAGACTCCTATTGCTTTAGTATCCTGCATTTAACAAAATGGCAATAAGTACATATCTATCAATAATTACTGTAAATGTAATTGTACTAAATGCTGCAATCAAAAGAAACAGAATGACTGAATGGATAAAAAATAGGACCTATATATGTACGTATACTGCTTCCAAGAGACTCACTTCAGATCTGCCCATGGTCAGTTGCAAAGACACACACAGACTGAAAGTGAGGGAATCAGGAAAGGTATTCCATGCAAATGGAAATCAAAAGAAAGCTGAGGTGGCAATACTTAATTATATAAGATAAAACAGACTTCAAAACAAAGACTGTTAGACAAAGGATGTTATATAATGATTAAGGGATCAATCCAAGAAGATGAAATGTTTGTAAATGTATATGCATCCAACATAGGACAAGTGGTTCAGTGGTAAAGAATCTGCCTGCCAATGCAAGAGATGCAGGTCACAAAAGAATTGGCCATGGCTTGGCTACTAAACAAGAACGACTAACATAGGTGTACCTAGTTACATAAAGCAAATATCAGGTGTAAGAGGAGACACTGATAGTAAACACAGTATTAGTGAGGGACTTTAACACCTCACTTACATCTTTAGATCATTCAGACATAAAATCATTAAGGAAAGACTGGTCTTAAGTGACGCATCAGACCAGATGGAATTTATAGATATAAATGCTTCCACATCAAAGCAACAGAATACACTGTTTCAGCTGCCTTGTAACATTCTCCAGGGTAGGCCACAAAACAAGTCTCAGTAAATTTAAGAAAATTGAAATTATATCCAGCATCTTTTCTGACTAGAATGCTATGAGACTAGAAATAAACTACAAGAAAAAAGTACAAAAAATAGAAACATGTTGAGGCTAAACAATATACTGCTAAACAACTAATGGATCATGGAAGAAATTAAATAGAAAATTTAAAAATACCTGTAGACAAATGAAAACAAAACACAATAATCCCAAATCCATGGGGCAAAGAAAAAGCATTTCTGAGGGAATTTTTTAATGATACAAACTTGCCTTATGAAATAAGAAAAATATCAAGCAACCTGATTTTACACCTAAAGGAACTAAAAACAGAAGAAATAAAACCCAAAGTTAGTAGAAGAAGAGAAATAATAAAGATCAGAGTATAAGTAATTGAAATAGAGGCTAAAAAATTAAAAATATTAATGAAACTAAGAGGTGATTCTTTGAGAAGGATGAAGGAAACTGATAAACCCTTATCTAGACTCATCAAGAAAAATAGAGAGCCCAAATCAATAAAATCAGAAATGTAAAAGGAGAAGCTACAGCCAACACCACATAAATTCAAAGGATCATAAGAGATTATTTAAGATAATTATATGCCAGTAAAATGGTCAAAATGGAAGAAATGTACAAATTCTTGGAAATGTGTACTCTCCTAATACTGAATCAGGGAGAAATAGAAAAGATGAACAAATTGCCAGTAATGACTTGAATCAGTAATAATAGTAATAAAATTAACAACAAAAAATCCAGGATCAATGGCTTCCTTCACAGGTGAATTCACCAAACATTTAGAGAACAGTGAACACCTGTTCCTATGATAATAAACAACTATATGTATGTGTCTTTCCCTTAATACTTTTCTGTGTATTTGTCTGTCCTTATGCCAATTCCACAGTCTTAACTAACGTACTTTTACAGTAAGTCTTAAAAACATTTTGTGTAAATCAATAAACTTTGGTCTTCTTTTTCAAGATACTTTTACTTTTCTAGGACCAGTTTGTTTCCATGTAAGTTGAAGAATTGGCATATAATTGTAGAGACTTTGATTTGAACTGTGTTGTATTCATATATCAATTTGAGGGGAATTACCTTCTTACCAATATTAGTTATGCCAGTCTGTGCACCTTGTGTATCTCTTAACTTATTCAGATCTTCTTTATTTATTTTTTCTATAGATTGCGTATTTTGATAGTTTAAAAATTTTACTTAGCAATTATATCACTAGTATAAAAATTGCAGTGGACTTTTCTGAATTATAGTTTTTATTAGAAGTTCTGAGAGTGGCTTTCTTTCCTTTGTTCTTACTTTTAGGGAGAAAGTTTTCTAACTTTTAACATTAAATATGATATTAGATATAAGCTTTTTTTAAAATAGATGTGCTTTACCATATTGAGGAAATTTATTTCTGAGCGTTTTTTTATTGAATAAATTTGAAGTAAAATATTATAAGTTTAGGTTGTATAGTGTGTTACTGTGATATATTTATATATGTTTATGTATTGTTATCTGATTGCTGATGTGGTGATGTTTACTACATTACATAATTATAGGGATTCCCAGTTGGGGTTTGCCTGCCAATGCAAGAGACAAAAGAGATGCAAGTTCAATCCCTGGGTCAGGAAGATCCCTTGGAGAAGAAATGGCCATCCACTCCAGTATCCTTGCCTGGAGAATCCTATGGACAGAGGAGCCTTGCAGGCTACAGTTCATGGGGTCTCAAAGAGTTGGATGTGACTGAGCATGTACACACACACACACACACACACACACACACTCGCATAAGTATAGTACATTTGTTGTTGTTCAATTGCTCAGTCATGTCCGACTATTTGTGACCCCATAGACTGAAGCACGCCAGGCTTCCCTGTCCATCACCATCTCCCAGAGATTGCTTGAACTCATATCCATCGAGTTGGTGATGCCATCCAACCATCTCATCCTCTGTCGTCCCCTTCTCCTCCTGCCTTCAGTCTTTCCCAGCATCAGGGTCTTTTCTAATGAGTCAGCTCTTCAAATCAGGTGGCCAAAGTACAAGAGCTTCAGCTTCAGCATCAGTCCTTCCAACGAATATTCAGGACGGTTTCCGTTAGGATTGACTGGTTTGATCTCTTTGCAGTCCAGGGCACTCTCAAGAGTCTTCTCCAACACCACAGTTCAAAAGCATAAGTTCTTTGGTGTTCAGCTTTCTTTATGGTCCGGTTCTCACACCCATACTTGACTACTGGAAAAACCATAGCTTTGACTATATGGACCTTTATCAGCAAAGTAATGTCTTTGCTTTTCAACATGTATCTAGGTTGGTCATAGCTTTTCTTCCAAAGAGCAAGCGTTTTTTAATTTCATGGCTGCAGTCACCATCTGCGGTGATTTTGGAGCCCAAGATGATAAAGTCTGTCACTGTTTCCATTGTTTCCCCATCTATTTGCCATGAAGTAATGGGATCAGATGCCATGATCTTAGTTTTTTGAATGTTGAGTTTTAAGCCAGCTTTTTCACTTTCCTCTTTGACCTTCATCAGGGGGCACTTTTAGTTTCTCTTTGCTTTCTGCCATAAGGGTGGTGTCATCTGCATGTCTGAGGTTTTTGATATTTGTCCCGGCAATCTTGATTCCAGCTTGTGCTTCATCCAGCCTGGCATTTCGCGTGATGTACTCTGCGTGTAAGTTATATAAGCAAGGTGACAATATACAACCTTGATGTACTCCTTTCCCAATTTGGAACCAGTCTGTTGTTTCATGTCCAGTTCTAACTGTTGCTTCTTGATCTGCATACAGGTTTCTCAGGAGGCAGGTAAGGTGGTCTGGTATTCCCATCTCTTGAAGAATTTTCCAATTTGTTGTGATCCACACAGTTAAAGTGTAGTCAGTGAAGCTGAAGCATCTTTAGTGCTGTCAGTGAAGCAGAAGTAGATGTTTTTCTGGAACTCGCTTGCTTTTTCTATGATCCAACGGATGTTGGCAATTTGATATCTGGTTCCGCTGCCTTTTCTAAATCCAGCTTGAACATCTGAAAGTTCTTGGTGCATGTACTGTTGAAGCGTATCCTGGAGAATTTTGAGTACTACTTTGCTAGCGTGTGAGATGAGTGCAATTGTGTGGTAGTTTGAACATTCTTTGGCATTGCTTTTCTTGTGTGCTTAGTCACTCAAAGGTGTCCAGCTCTGCGACCCCATAGGCTGTAGCCCGCCAGGCTCCTCTGTGCATGGGATTTTCCAGGTGAGAATACTAGAGTGGGTTGCCATTCCCTTCTCCATGCCTTTCTTTGGGATTGGATATAAAACTGACCTTTCTAGTCCTGTGGCCACGGCTATTTTCCAAATTTGCTGGCATATTGAGTGCAGCACTTTCACACCATCATCTTTTAGGATTTGAAAAAACTCAGCTGGAATTCCATCACCTGCACTAGCTTTGTTCGTAATGATGCTTCCTAAGGCCCACTTGTTTTCACACTCCAGGATGTCTGGCTCTACGTGAGTGATTACATCATCGTGGTTATCTGGCTCACTAAGATATTTTTTTGTGTAGTTCTTCTGTGTATTGTTGCCACCTTTTCTTAATATCTTCTGCTTCTGTTAGGTTGATACCATTTCTGTCTCTTATTGCACCCATCTTTGCTTGAAATGTTCCCTTGGTATCTCTAATTTTCTTGAAGAGATGGCTAGTCTTTCCCATTATATTTTTTCTCTGTTTCTTTGCATTGATCACTTAGGAAGGCTTTCTTATTTCTCCTTGCTAATCTCTGGAACTCTGCATCCAGATAAATATATCTTTCCTTTTCTCCTTTGCGTTTCACTATAGTAAAGTCGGAGAAGGCAATGGCACCCCACTCCAGTACTCTTGCCTGGAAAATTCCATGGATGGAGGAGCCTGGTGGGCTGCAGTCCATGGGGTCACTAAGAGTTGGACGCGACTGAGCGACTTCACTTTCACTTTTCACCTTCCTGCATTGGAGAAGGAAATGGCAACTCATTCCAGTGTTCTTGCCTGGAGAATCCCAGGGACGGCGGAGCCTGGTGGGCTGCTGTCTATGGGGTCGCACAGAGTCGGACACGACTAAAGTGGCTTAGCAGTATAGTAAAGTAGTATTGCCTATATTCATTATATTGTGCAGTAGATTTCTATGGCTTATTTATTATCTGTTACAAGTTTGTACCTTAAATACCATCACTCTTATTCCTTTGTTTCCACAACCTCTGGTGATGAGTATTTTACTCTGTTTTTTTCACAGATTTAAATTTTTTAGATTCCACATATGTGTGATATCACACAATTCTTCTTTTCTCTGTTTGACTTATCTCATTAGCATAATGTGCTCAAGGTTTGTACATGTTGTTGAAAATGCGAGGATCGCTTCTGTTTTCTTGGCTGAAAAACATTCCATTGTGTGTGTGTAGCACATCTTTTTTATCTATTAATCCATTGATAGATGTTTTGGGTGTTTCTATATCTTTGGTATTGTAAATAATACTGTGATAAATACAGAGTGCATATATCTCTTTGAAATTAAGTTTTCATTTTCTTTGGGTATATACTTAGAAGTGGAATTGCTGGACCATATGTTAGGTCTATTTTTAATTTTTTGAGCAACCTCCATATTATTTTGCACAGTGGACCAATTGGTTGGACCAATTTACATTCCCACCAACAATATATAAAGCTTCCCTTTTCACCACATCCTTTCCAGTATGTGTTGTCTCTTGTATTCTTACTGATAACCATTCTAATAGGTGGGAAGTGATGTCTCATTGTGGTTTTGATTCATATTTCTTGATGATTGGTGATGTTGAGTATCTTTTCATGTGCCTATTGGCCATCTGTATGTCTTTTCAGAAAAACATCTAGTTCTTCTGTTCATTTTAAAATTGGAGTGTTTTTTTTTTTGTTGTTATCAGATTGAAAAAGTTCTTTATATATGTTTAATATTAACCCCTTATCTGATACATGCTTTGCAGAATTTTTCTCCCATCATGTAGGTTTTTTTTTTTTTCATTTTGGTAAGTGTTTCTTTTGAGGCGCAGAAGGTTTTGAGTTTGATGTCCCATTTGTTGATTTTTTTCTTTTGTAGTTTGTCCATGCTGTAGTTTGGCCTCATGCTCCAGAATTTATACCCAAGATCAGTATCTAAGGTTCTTCCCTACATTTCCTTCTAGGGGTTTCATGGTATCAGATCTTATGTTTAAGTCTTTGATCCATTTTGAGCTAATTTCTCTGGGTATTGTGGGATAGGAGTCAATGTCATTGTTTTGCATGTGTTTCTCTAGTTTTCCTGGTTGTTGAAAAGAGTATACTTTCCTCATTGGATACTCTTGACTTCCTTGTTGAATATTAGTATACCATATATGCCAGAGTTTAGTTTTGAATTCTCTGTTCCCTTTGGCTGATTGACACGTTTATTTGTGTCCCAGTATCATATTGGTGTTTGTTTTATTATATAAGTTTCAGATGTACAGCATTCTAATTAAACATCTGTATACATTACAAAGTGATCAGCACCACAAGTCTGCTTACCATCCAATGCCAAAGGGTTGACTCCCTTCACCCATTTCTCTTACTTCCTAAACCACTTCCTTCTGGTAACCACTAATCTGATTTCTGTATCTCTGAGGTTTTTTGGTTTTGTTTAGTTGGCTTTTTTGAGTGCTTTGTTCTTTTTTAGATTTTACATATGAATGAAATTATATGGTGTCTTTCTCCATTTGAGTTATTTCTCTTAGTGTAATACTTTCTTTTTTTTTTTTTTTTTTATACATGTGTTCCCCATCCCGAACCCTCCTCCCTCCTCCCTCCCCATACCATCCCTCTGGGCCGTCCCAGTGCACCAGCCCCAAGCATCCAGCATCATGCATCGAACCTGGACTGGCAACTCGTTTCCTACATGATATTTTACATGTTTCATTGCCATTCTCCCAAATCTTCCCACCCTCTCCCTCTCCCACAGAGTCCATAAGACTGTTCAATACATCAGTGTCTCTTTTGCTGTCTCGTACACCGGGTTATTGTTACCATCTTTCTAAATTCCATATATATGCGTTAGTGTACTGTATTTATGTTTTTCCTTCTGGCTTACTTCACTCTGTATAATAGGCTCCAGTTTCATCCACCTCATTAGAACTGATTCAAATGTATTCTTTTTAATGGCTGAGTAATACTCCATTGTGTATATGTACCACAGCTTTCTTATCCATTCATCTGCTAATGGACATCTAGGTTGCTTCCATGTCTTGGCTATTATAAACAGTGCTGTGATGAACATTGGGGTACATGTGTCTCTTTCCCTTCTGGTTTCCTCAGTGTGTATGCCCAGCAGTGGGGTTGCTGGATCATAAGGCAGTTCTATTTCCAGTTTTTTAAGGAATCTCCACACTGTTCTCCATAGTGGCTGTACTAGTTTGCATTCCCACCAACAGTGTAAGAGGGTTCCCTTTTCTCCACACCCTCTCCAGCATTTATTATTTGTAGACTTTTGGATTGCAGCCATTCTGACTGGTGTGAAATGGTACCTCATAGAGGTTTTGATTTGCATTTCTCTGATAATGAGTGATGTTGAGCATCTTTTCATGTGTTGTTAGCCATCTGTATGTCTTTTTTGGAGAAATATCTATTTAGTTCTTTGGCCCATTTTTTGATTGGGTCGTTTATTTTTCTGGAGTTGAGCTGTAGGAGTTGCTTGTATATATTTTCTCTTAGTGTAATACTTTCAAGGTTCATCCATGTTGTTGCAAACAGCAAGGTTTCATTCTTTTTATGGATGAGTAAGTATTCCATTGACTTCCCCTGAGGCTCAGTGGTAAAGAATCTGCCTGCAATGCAGGAGACCCTGGTTGATGCCTGGGTTGGGAAGATCCCCTGGAGAAGGAAATGGCAACTCACTCCAGTATTCTTGCTGGGAAAATCCCAGCAAGGAGGAGGAGGTGTCTGACAGGCTACGGTCTGCAGAGTTGCAAAGAGTCGGACATTTCCGAGGGATGGAGCATGAAGTATTCCATTGTTTATGTATACTGGGCTTCTTTATCCATTCTTCCACCAGTGGACACTTAGGTTGTTTCCATACTTGTGCATGTTTAGTCGCTCAGTCTTGTCTGACTCTTTGTGACCCCAAGGACCCCAAGCCTGCTACCAGGCTTCTTACATGGGAGTCTCCCATGTAAGAATATTGCAAGAATATTGGAGTAGGTAGCCATTTCCTTCTCCAGGCAATCTTCCTGACCAGGAATTGAATCTGCATCTCCTGTATTACAGGTGAATTCTTTACCATCTGAGCCACCAGGGAAGCCCCTTAGGTTGTTCCCACATCTTGGTTATAAATAATGCTGCAATAAACAGAGTGCATATATTTTTTTCTAGTTAGTGTGTTTGTATTATTTGGATAAATACCCAGAAGTGGAGTAGCGGATTGTATGATAATTTGATTCTTAGTTTTTGAGTAATCACCGTAATGTTTTCCATAGTGGCTGCACCGATTTTTAGTCCTACCAATAGCGGACTAGGGTTCCCTTTTCTCTGTGTTCTCTCCAACATTTGTTATGTTTTATTTTTGATGATAGTTATTCTAAAAGGTGTGTGATATCTTATTGTAGTTTAATTTGCATTTTCTAATAATTATGTTGATCATCTTTTCATGTGCCTGTTGGCCATCTCTGTGTCTTCTTTGGAAATGTCTGTTCAGGTTCTGTGTCCATTATTTTAGTCAGGTTGTTTGTTATTGAGTTGTATATGTGTTTTATGTATTTTGGATATTAACTCCATATCAGATATATGATTTGAAAATATATTTTCATTCAGTAAGTTGCTTTTTCATTTGAGATGGTTTTCTTTGCTGTGAGGAAACATTTTAGTTTGATGTAGTCCTGTTTGTTTATTCTGCTTTTGTTTATCTTGCCTTTCAATTCAGAGTGACAAAAACCTTACCCTTATGAGATTGATATCAGTGAGATTATTGCCTACATTTTCTTCTAGGAATTTTATGGATTCATGTCTTATATTCAAATCAATCCATTTTGAGTTCATTTTTCTTTATGATGTGAGGTAGTAGTCTAGTTTCTTTCTTTTGCATGTGGCCATACAGTTTTCTCGACACCATTTTTTGAAGAGACTCTCCTTTCTCTGTAGTGTATTCTTTGTTGTAAATTTATTGTCTGTGCATGTGTGGGTTTATTTTTGTGCTCTCAATTGTGTTCCATCGATCTGTGACTCTGTGCCAGTACCGTTCTGTTTTGACTATGGTAACTTTGTAGGAAGCAAAACATACTGTTTTACTTACTGTAGCTTTATAGGAAATGGTTGTCCCTTGATATCTACAGGAGATTGGTTCTAGGACCCTTAAAGGATGCTAAAATCCATGCATGTTAAAATTCTTTTATAAATGGCACATAACCTACCAATATACGCCTACTATTTTAAATAATTTCTAGATTACTTCTAATACCTAATACAATGTAAATGCTTTGTAAATATTTGTATATAAAATGTAAATGCTATGTAAATAATTGCCAGAATGCAGCAAATTTAAGTTTTGCTTTTTGGAACTTTCTGGATTTTTTTCTGAATAATTTCAATCTAAGATTGGTTGAATCCATGGTGCATAACTCACACATATGGAGGACCAGCTATAATTTGAAATCAAAGACTGTGATACTTCCAGCTTTGTTTTTCTTTCTCAAGATTGTTTTGGCTGTTGGGGATCTTTTGTGTTTCCACATACCTGTGGCTTTTATTACTGTGGCTTTGTAGTTTAGTTAGAATTTCAGAAGCATGATACCGCCAGGTTTTTTTTTTTTTTTCCTAGGAATTATTTTGCCTATTTGTAGTCTTTTGAGCTTCCATGCAAAGTTTAGGATTGTTTTCTCTATTATCGTGAAGAATGCCTTTGATATTTTTATGGGGATTATGTTGACTCTGTAGATGGTTTTGTGTCATATAGCCGTTTGAATAATATTAATTTTTCCAATCCATGAACATAGGATATCTTTCCATTTCTTCTTGTCTTCATATCTTTTTAAAAATTTTCTTCAGCAAAGTTTTGTGATTTTTATTAGGCAGATCTTTCACTTTCTTGGTTAAAATTATTCCTAAGTATTTTGTTGTTTTTAATACTGTTGTGAATGGGATGGATTTTTAATATTTCTATTTTAGAATCTTCATTATTAAAGGAATGTGATTGATTTCTGTATGTTGACTTTGTATCTTGCCACTTAACTGAAATCATTGAGTAACTCTAGTTTTTTGATGGTTCTTCGAGATTTTCTGTATATAGGATCATATTATCAGCAAATAACCACAGTTTTACTTCTCTTTTTATTTGGTTAACTTTCCTTTTTTTTTTTTTGTCTTTCCCAATTACTCTAGCTAGGTCTTCAGGAAAACTGAAGGACTGAAAATACCCAGTTTCAAAACTTAATAAAAACTATAATAATGGCAATATAGTACACACAAAAAATAGACAAAGAGTTTATTAGAACACAATGGAGACCTCAGAAATAAAGTTCCAAAAACTGAATAGGCATATTGAGAGTGGGTGTTATTGCCATGTTCTTGATCTTAGGGGAAATGCTTTCAATTTCTCTACATTAAGTGTAATCTTAGTTAGCTAAGAATTTTCAATTAAAAATTAGTGTTGAATATTGTCAAATATTTCTGTTTCTATTGAGCTGATCATATGAATTTTCTGTTTTTTTTTTCTTCTATTAATATGATGCATTTCATTCATTGCTTTTTGAGTACTAACCCAGCTATCATGCAACCTTGAGATTAGCCCCACTTGGGTTATTTTATATATATATATAAACATTTTAATTTACCATTTTGTTCAGGATTATGGAACTTATTTTTAGAAGGGGATTGTGGTCTGTAGTTTTTTTCTTTTTTTACAATCTTTTCTTCTGTTTTTTTTTTTCTTTTTTTTTTCTTTAATAGAAAATTATTTAATTAGTATACATGTGTTCCCCATCCTGAACCCTCCTCCCTCCTCCCTCCCCACACCATCCCTATGGGTCGTCCCAGTGCACCAGCCCCAAGCATCCGCATTGTGCATTGAACCTGGACTGGCATCTCGTTTCATACATGACGTTTCACATGTTTCAGTGAATTATGGGCTCATAAAAAGGGTTGGAATATGCTCCCTACTCCTACCTTTTGAAATAATTTGTTTAAGATTGGTATTATTCCCATTTATTTATTGTGAAAGAACACTCGACAGTAGATTTACCCCCTTAAATCTAACCCCCTAGAAATTTTATAGTTTTGGAATTTAATTTTAGATTTATGATCCCTTTGAATTATTATTTGTGTGTGTGTGTGTGAAATGTGTTGAGTCAATATCTAGAGTTTTTCATGTGAATGCCCAGTTGTTCCAACACCATTTATTGAAAACCTTTTCTCCACTGATTTATATTTGTTCCACTATCAAAGATTTTATTATCTCTATGTAGGTTAATTTCTGAGGTCTCCATTTTGTTCTAATAAACTATTTTATCTATTTTTTTGTACGTACTTCAGTTCAGTTCAGTCGCTCAGTCTTGTCCGACTCTTCTGCGACCCCGCAGCACGCCAGGCCTCCCTGTCCATCACAAAGTCCTGGAGTCCACCCAAACCCATGTCCATTGAGTCGGTGATGCCATCCAAGCATCTCATCCTCTGTTGTCCCCTTTTTCTGCTGCCCTCAATCTTTCCCAGCATCAGGGTCTTTTCAAATGAGTCAGCTCTTCGCATCAGGTGGCCAAAGTATTGGAGTTTCAGCTTCAGCATCAGTCCTTCCAATGAATATTCAGGACTGATTTCCTTTGTACATACTACAGTGCCATAATTATAGTTTTTATTGAGTTTTGAAACTGGGTATTTTAAGTCCTGCCGTTTTCTTCCTTCTATTGCTCCTCCTCCTTCTTCTTTCTCTTCCTCAACATTATGTTGGCTACTCTGTCTTTTGCTTTTCCATATAAACCTTAGAATCAGTTTGACAATTCAAAAAACAATTGCTGGACTTTTTATTGTAATTTCATTGAACATCAAGTTGTGAAGAACTGACATTTTAACAATTCATGAACATGAACATTCTCTTCATTTATTTATACTTTCTTTGATTTTCTTCAAGTTTTATAGTTTTCATCATACAGATCCTATAAGATTTTTTTTCTAGATGTTGTTACCAAATTGAAGACGTTTCCTCTATTTCTAGTTTGCTAACATTTTTATAAGTGATTTTAGATTTTGTCAAATGCTTTCTCTACAGCAATTGTGAGGGCCATTGATTTTTCTTCTTTAGTCTATCAGTATTATTGATTGTATTAATGGATATTTGCATAATAAGCCATCCTTTCATGCTTGTGATGAATCCTACTTGGTTGTATGATGTAATTATTTTTGTACATTGTTGGATTCAATTTCCTAATTTTTTTTTTGTTGAGGATTTTTGCATCTGTGTTTATTAGATCTATTTATTGATTGATCTAGATTTATTTATGAGATATATGTTTATTGATATATAATTTTCCTTTCTTGAAATGTCTTTGGTCTTGATATTAGGCTAACACTGGCCTCATAGAACTCGTTAGGAAGCATCATGTTATCAGTGCTAGGAGAGTGATGTGTCTGTGATTCCATGGGGGAAAGGCAGTAGAAGCTCCATGTTCAGTGCTTTTCCTGAATTCTGTCCTCAGTGCTTTTTCTCTTGACTGATTTTAATTTGTATCCTTTCCATATAATAGACCATAACTGTGAGTATTAACAGCTTTCAGTGTGTTCTATGAGTTCTTCCAGTAAATTATAAAACCTGAGTGTGGTTTTGCGAATCCACTGAGCTTGTGATTGGTGAAAATGAGGACACTCTTGGGGACTGTTCTTTCTAACTTTGCAGTGGGTCTAAACTCTACTCACCCCTTTTAAATTTTTTTAAACTTTATTTTTTGACTGTATCCCAAAGAATGTGGGATCTTATTTCCATGGGGGATCTAACCCGCATGCCTTGTATTGGAAGCATGGAGTCTTAACCACTTCCTCCAGGGAAGTCCCATACCTACCTCTCCCCCCCGCCCTGATTTATTGCGGTATCATTAGCAAATAAAAATTGTATATGGTTTAAGGTTTACAGATGTACAATGTGAGGTTTTCATGTATGTATACATTGTGAAATGGTTCCCATGATCAAACCAGTTGAAATGTCCATCATCTCACACAGTTATCATTAAAAACATTTTTATCTTCTTAGCAAATGTCCCCTGTATAATGCAGTATTGTTAACTATAGATCCTGACAACAGACTCATTTTATCAATGAGAGTCTGTACCCTTTGATCTGTATCTCCCCTTTCCTCTCACCATTTAGTCACTGGAGGTGCCACTCTTCTCTGTTATAATATTTAGTTTCTAAAAAAAAAGTTGTTTTATATATTCTTCCCAGTTTTCTAGTTGATTAAGAGTAAGTTCCACCATAGAATTTTAATTGTTTAAAGATGCAAAAGTCTATAAATGTTGATAGCATGCATATTCCCCCCCCCAATTAAAAAACTGTGTAACATAGCTCTTGCCAAAGTTTATATTATTTCCATGACATAGTTTTATTGTGTATTCCACTCATTTATAGGATTGTGGACCTGATAGCTGTTGTGATCCTCTTACTTGTCTGATGAAACCAGAAACAGAATGCAGTGAAGGATCATGCTGTGACGACTGTCAAGTACGATTTTAGTTTGTTACCATCTTCTAAGTATAAAATGAAATGTGTCTTGGTTACTTTTGAATACAGACTCTTAGCTGTAACTCAAAATACATAACTTTTCATGTAAAGACAAAAATAAGTTCAGAGTGATGTGTCTAATTTTAGGAATTATAATTGGATGTTGAGTCTTCCTTATAATGCCATTATTCTCCCTAATGATGCTATTGGTTTTAAGCCTTGATTGCCAGCTATGACAGAATTCTTTGATGTAGAACATCTTCATTGAAAGGGACTATTTTCATTTCTTTTATCCAATATTTATATCTTTATAAAAATGATCTTTTAGGTTGTGATGGGTATTTGTGAGTATGTAATTGAAAGATAAAGCAATTTCCAATAAATGCATAAATAATGAAACTCACTAGATATAACACTTTCCAAATGCTGCATGTCAGCACAAATTTAAACTATGGATTTGTTATACAAAGACCATTTGACTTAAAGGTTATATTTTAGCTTATATGATGAAGATGTTCATTCCTGTCCCCTGTTTTACTTTTCAGCTCTTCCAACATATATGTGACAGATTCATCACATGAGAACCCCTCTATTGAATGACCTGCCACTGGTTCTGTGTTCTTCACTTTAGTTAACTGATACGGTTCCCCCTACCCACCCCTGGAATCTTACCATGGTTAATTCTTTCCTCTGTGATCTTTATAGTATAAACTAGAAGCCATCAATTAAGAAGTAGGAGATAAATGCCCAATTAATGTTCTTTATATAAATTTTAAGAATGCTATACATGAAAATGTTAATGACCCATAGGATAAGTCAGGAGAAAGTTTACTATTGGGTTCCTTATTTCCCAAAGAGTTTAGTAGTTGAACCCCCTTTTTAATCATTCTTTGCATTCTATTCTCAGTTATTTTGGTTTCACATTTTCATAGAATTACCGATATTCCATACTTTAAAACTATGGTTTGAATAAGTATATTTTATTTAGAAAGTACCTGAATTTCACAATTTTCCCTAAAGCAATAATTATCCCAAGCTAAAAGCTAATTTTCCTGCCTTCTAGCCAAAACTTGGGCTCTCATTGTATCATGTTTGTAATATACTTTTCCTTGTGCATATTCCTTACCTCTTGTTTTGGTTGATAACATTCAGTTTTTTCAATATGACTATTATAATTTTTATAACAGGAAGATACTGAGAGACACTAATGAATAAGTACTTCATCAAGCTATACATGGAATTAGAGCAAGATTAAATATTGGTAAACACAATAATCATATATAATGCTTTACTTTTTATATTTTAATTTCTACTAGTTTATGGAAGCAGGTGCTGTATGTAGGCCCACTGCACATCCTGAATGTGATATTCCTGAGTTTTGTAATGGAAGCTCAGGAATGTGCCCGGCTGATATAACTATACTCAATGGACAGGAATGTGAAGGAGGAAAAGCTTATTGTTTTGATGGAGGCTGCCAAGATATTGATGCACGTTGTGAGAGTATATTTGGAAAAGGTATTGTTTTGTAACATCTATATAGTTGGTCCTCAATATTGTCATTAACATTACCAAGACAGTGGTCAATTAGATATATTTAAATTATTTATTCTGTTTAAAGTCTCTCTTTTGGAGAAGGAAATGGCAACCCACTCCAGTACTCTTGCCTGGAAAATTCCATGGATGGCAGAGCCTGGTAGGCTACAGTCCATGGAGTTGCAAAGATTCGGACATGACTGAGTGACTTCACTTTCTTTCTTTCTATAGTTCCTTTTAGAGAAGGAAATGGCAACCCACTCCAGTGTTCTTGCCTGGAGAATCCCATGGACAGAGGGGCCTGGTGGGGCTGTGGTCTATGGGGTTGCAAAGAGTTGGACACGACTAAGCAACTAACACACACACAGTCTACTGTTTAACTCTATCCTTCGATTTAAAAAATTAAGTTCTATTCATGCTATTGTCTGAATGTTTGTGTCCCCCTAAATTTCATATATTGAAATCCTAATCCCCAACGACGATGGTATTAGGAGGTGAGGCCTCTGGGAGATGCTTAGATCATGAGAGTGGATTAGCACTTTATCAAAGAGGCTCCAAAGAGAGACCCAGATCCTTCTGCCACATGAGAATGTAATGAGAAGTCCATGATCTGGAAGCAAGTCCTCATTCAATCATGCTGGCACCCTAGCCTTGAATTTCTAGCCTCCAGAACCATGAGTGACAAATTTTTGCCACTCACTCTGTGATGTTTTGTTATAGTAGCTTTAATGGACTAAGAAAATTTGTTTGCTTGCTTGTTTGTTTTTAATCTGAACAGATAACAGTCATAGGGATAAAAATTCAAAAAGCACCAACTACTATCATTATCTAGTGAAATGTCTACCACGTACCTCTACTCCATGTCCACCTAGTTCCCCTTCATTACATTTTTGATACCAACCTCTATGTTGCTCTTTCCATCAACCAGTTCTCAGCTTTCCTATTGCTTGCACTTCAGTGACGTTTGGCATTGCCAATCACACCTCCTCATCTCCAGGAACATCACACACCTCTGTATGCACTGAATGCTCCCCAGTCTCCTTTTCTGTGTTCTCTTTTCATCACTCATATTCATATTGAGTCACACCAGGGCTCAGTTCTTTACCTTATTTAGTTATTTGCTCTACTTGGCAATCTCTTATTGCTTGTTAATTTCATCAAGTCCGTGGATTTAGATGTCATCTGGATATTCATAACAGTAAAATTTATGTTTCCTGCCTAAATTCCTCATCCAAACTTCAGATTTGTATAACCAGTCACCTACTTAAAATTTCTATTTGGATATCTAATAGACATCGCAAAAGTAACGTGTCAAAAACAAGACTCTAGATTTTTTCTCAAAAATCTGCTCCAGTATCCTTCTCCATCTTCAGTGAAGGTAATTTTATCCTTCTTGAGGCCTTGGCATTAACACCTACATTCTGCTGAAAATTTGTTCCTACTCACCTTTTAAAGTGTGTGGAAGTCTGTTTGGCCTAGAAGGATATTATTCTCTTTCAACTTTATTTCTCTGATTACTAATGATTTTGAGCCTATTTATGAACTGTCCTTGGTTCTCATCTGTGTTTTAGGCAATATCCTTAACACAGCATGTCCTTAGCCCATTTATTTTTCTGTTTGGTTGTTTTTATTTTTGTTCTGTAACCTTTTGTATTATGATGTTGAGCTCAGTGCCTGGTCTCAGGATGAATTAATTTAAGTTTCTGAAGGATAAGGTTGTGGGCTAGACTATGAAAACAAATATATTAATTATTTGGAGAACAGAAAGGCATCCTAATTGTTTTCACATATATTGAATCTTTAGTGGACAAACTTTTGGAGGTTTTTTAACACTTATCAGAGTCAT
>NW_011494677.1:44820-63777 GCF_000754665.1 Bison bison bison | reverse complement strand
GGTGGGGCTGTGGTCTATGGGGTTGCAAAGAGTTGGACACGACTAAGCAACTAACACACACACAAAATCTCTTTTTAGTTTTGAACTTCTTAAGAATATGTTTAAGGTGTATGACTTAATATTTTGATATGCATATACAATATGAAATAATTGCCATAGTCATCTGTTTAACATATTGCATGTATATACCCAGTAATATGCTTGCTAGATCCTAAGGTGGTGCACTTAAATTTTTGAGAAGCCTGTCTACTGTTTTCTGTAATGACTGTGCCAATTTTCACTCCCATCAACAGTATATAAAAGTTTAATTTTCTCCACCTTCTTGCTAATACTTATTGTCTTTTTCTCTTTGATAACACACTGTCCTAAAAGGTGTGAGTTGTGGTTTTGATTTACATTTCTCTGATGATTAGTGATGTTGAGTCCCTTTTCACGTATCTGATGGTCATTTGGCTTTTATTTGGAGAAATATCCATTTAGGTCCTTTGCTATTTTTAAATCTCTTTATCTTTTTTATTTAATTATGAGTAGCATATTTTAGAAATTAATCCCTTATCAGCTATATGGTGTGCTGATTTTTTCTCCCATTCTGTAGGTTTCATTTGTGATTTGTTGCTTACTTTCTTTGCTGAGAAGTTTTTTATTTTGATGCAGTCCTTCTTGTCTATTGTTGCCTGTGCTTTTGTGTCATCCAAAAAATATTGCCCAGATTAGTACCCAAGAGCTTTCTCTCTCTCTTTTTTTCTAGTATATTTATAGTTTCAGGTAAGTTTAAGTCTCTTCAACCACCAACTTTATTGATACACAATTGACATATAACATTAATAAGTTTAAGTTGTACAACTATTGATTTGGTACTTTTATATATTTCAGAATGATTACCACCATAGTGTTAGCTAAACTTCCATTATGTCACATAATTACCATTTCTTTTTCATGGTGAGGACATTTAAGATCTCCTTTCTTAGCAACTTTCAGGTATATAATTTGATATTACTAAGTATAAACATCATGCTGTGTGTTAGATTCCAAGCAGTTTTTTCATGTTATAACTGGAAATTTGTAACCTTTGAACACCTCCCCATTTTCCCCACCTTGCAGCCTGTGATAACTATTACTCTACTCTTTGTTTCTCTGAATTCAATTAGATTCCGCATATAAGGGTTATCATAGAGTATTGTCTTTCTCTGTCTGACTTATTTCACTTAGCATAATGCCATGTTGCTTGGAGTCCATGTTGCTGAATATTTATATCTCATGTTTTCTTTGCTGATTCACACTGTCAGGAAGGGGGAAATTTCCCATCCTCATTGACTTCTCTGGTTCTTTTGCCTGGTCAAATAATTAAAATGACATAAGACAGATTAACTGGAGAAATAAAATTTTAGTTCATACATATGAGAATCCCACATAACATGAGAGATTCAGAGATCATATAAGAGGTTCAGAGACAGAAAGATAAAATTAATTGTATATGTTGTCCTGCACTAAGGAATGAGATAGGGTCCTGGGGCTTTTAAGGACAGGAGCGTCATTCACAGGATGATAAGAAGAGCAGATGTTTGGTAATTATATATTTGCCCTGCCATCCAGATCGGGCCAGTGAGATAGAATTTATCTTTGATAATAAATCTTTTTCTGGGGGAAAAAAGTCCCTAACTTAAATTCTTCTAGGTAGTTAAGGGAAGGGTAGTATATATATATATACTTTTTGATAGCCTTTAGCTCAAAATAATCCATACGCCAGAGTGGTACATTTTTTAATTGTTTCTTTTTCTGTGCAAAAACTTTTCAGCTTGATGAAGTCCCACTTTTTATTTTTGCCTTTGTTGCTAATGCTTTTGGTGTCATATTGAAAAAGTCATTACCAAGACCCATGTTAAGTAGGTTTCCCCTTGTGTTTTCTTCTAGGTGTTTTAACGTTTCTGTTTTTGCCTTTAAGTCTTTATGAATTCATTTTTTTTTGAGCTGTGTGAGGTTGGGGATCAATTGCATTCTTTTGCATGTGGCTGTCCAGCTTTCTCAAAACTATTTGTCGAAGAGATTCTCCTTTCCTCATTGAGTATTCTTGACTCCCTTGTCAAATCTTAGTTTAGCATATTGTGGGGGCTTGTTTCTGGGCTCTCAATCTTATTCTATTGGTCTTTTTGTCTATTCTTATGCCAGTACTATAGTGTTTTAATTTCTATAGCTTTGTTATATAATTGTAATAAGGAAAGTGTACCTCTAGCTTTGTTCTTTCTCAAGGTTGCTTTGTCTATTCAGGATCTCTTGATCTTTTCAATTTGTTTTTTATATTTCTATGGAAAATACCTTTGGGGTTTTGTTAGGGATTACATTGAATCTGTAGGTGGTATTGGGTGATATGGACTTCTTTTTTCCTTTATTTATTTGACTCTCTCAGGTCTTAGTTGTGGCACACAGGATCTTTGTTACAACACAGAGACTCTAGTTGCGGCACACAGACTAAGTCCTTGCGGTGTGCAGACTTAGTTGCTCTGTGGCATGTGAGGTCTTAGCTTCCTGACAAGGGATCAAACCCATGTCCCCTACATTGCAAGACAGATTCTTAACCACTGGTCCATCAGGGAAGTCCCTACATGGATATTTTAATGATGTAAATGCTTTTGACCTGTGGTAGTGGAATGTCTTCCTTTTTGTGTCTTCTTAGAGTTCTTTCATGAGGATCCTGTAATTTTCAGGCTATACATCTCTTACTTGGTTAAATTTATTCCAAAGTATCAAATTGATTTTGATGCTGTTGGGAATGGAATTGAAAAAATTTTTTTTCAGCTGTTGTTAGTGTACAGAAATTCAACTAATTTCTGTATGTTGACTTTCTTTTTATTTTTAAATGCTTGATCATAGCTTTGGTTGAAGTCCAAGGCGCTTCTACTTTATTTTAATTATTTTTTCCCATCCCCATTAACTTCTCTGGTTCTTTTGCCTGGTCAAATAATTAAAATGACAGAAGACAGATTAACTGGAGAAATAAGATTTTAGTTCATACATATGAGAACCCCACATACATGATTTTAAATAGAAGCTCAGCAGGGTTTCTTTCACCATTAGCTTTGTTAGTAGTAATGCTTCCTAAAACTCACTTGACTTCACACTCGAGGATGTCCTCTCTTGAGTGACCACACCATTGTAGTTATGTGGGTCATTAAGACTTTTTTGTATAATTATTCTGTGTATCCTTGCCACATCTTCTTCATCTCTTTTGCTTCTGTTAGGTCCTTACTGTTTCTGTCCTTTATTGTGCCCTTCCTTGCATGAAATATTCCTTTGATATCTCCAGTTTTCTTGAAGAGATTTCTAGTCTATGCCATCTATTGTTTCCCTCCACTTCTCTGTGTTGTTTGCTTAAGAAGGTCTTCTTATCTCTCCTTGCTGTTCTCTGGAACTCTGAATTCAATTGGGTATATTTTCCCCTTTCTCCCTTGCTTTTCACTTCTCTTCTTTTCTCATCTATTTGTAAAGCCCCATCAGACAACCTCTTTGCCTTCTTGCATTTCTTTTTCTTTGGGATGCTTTGTTACAAATCTGTCCACAGTTCTTCAGGAACTCTACCAGATATAATCCCTTGAATCTATTCATCACTTACACTGTATTAGGAATGTGATTAGGGTCATACCTGAATGGCCTAGTGGTTTTCCCTACTTTCTTCAATTTAAGCCTGAATTTTGCAATAAAGAGCTATTGATCTGAGCCACAATTAACCCAGGTCTTGTTTTTGCTGATTGTATAGAGCTTCTCCATCTTCATCTGAAAAGAATAAAATCAATCTGATTATGGTATTGACCTTCTGGTGATGTTCATACATAGAGTCCTCTCTTGGGTTGTTGGAAAAGGGTATTTTTTATGACCAGCATGTTTTTTTTGACAAAACTCTGTTAGCCGTTGTCCTGATTCATTTTGTATTCCAAGACCAAACTTGCCTGTTATTCCAAGTATCTCTTGAATTCCTGCTTTTGCATTCAAATCTCCTTTGATGAAAAGGACATCTTTTTGGTTTTAGTTCTAGAAAGTGTTGTATGTCTTCAAAGAACTGGTCAACTTTAACTTCTTACACACAGTTGCAGGGGCATAGACTTGGTTTACTGTGATGTTGAGTGGTTTGCCTTGGAAACAAATTGAGGTCATTCTGTCATTTTTTGAGGTTTCACCCAAGTACTGCATTTCAGACTTTCGTTGACTGTGAGGGCTGCTCCATTTCTTCTAAAGGATTCTTGACAATAGTAGTAGATATAATGGTCATCCTAATTAAATTTGCCTATTCCTATCTATTTTGGTTCACTGATTCCTAAGATGTTGATGTTCAGTCTTGCTGTCTCTTGCTTGAGCACGTTCAATTTACTTTGATTCATGGACTTAATATTTCAGGTTCCTATGCAATATTGTTCTTTACAGGATCAGACTTTATTTTCACCACCAGATATATCCACAACTAAGCATTGTTTCTGCTTTGGCCCAGCCACTTCATTCTATCTGGAGCTATCAATAACTGTCCTCTGCTCTACCCCAATAGCTCTACCCCTCTTCTGATCTGGGGGCTCATCTTCTGGTGTCATATCTTTTTGCCTTTTCACACTGCTCATGGCTTTTTCCAGGGAAGAATACTGGAATGGGTTTCCATCACCTCCACCAGTGGACCATGTTTTGTCAGAACTCTTCACTGTAACCTGTCCATCTTGGGTGGCTCTACACAGCATGGTTCATAGCTTCATTGAAGGTGAAGCAAGCCCCTTTGCCACAACAAGGCTGTGATCTATGAAGGGGATTGTGCCTCATAGCATTTGATAATAAGGTAGAGGGAATCTAAATATACCATTTGGACTGTGGAAAGGCAAATTCTCTTACTTTGTAGACTTGGTCAGTATACTGGACTTATGGAAATATTTAACATGCAATTTAACATTTTCAACATATTGCCCTTTTGGTGTTTCCATATTACCATGCAAAACCCAGACTGAGCTGAGAGAAAGTCCCTAACATGAGACAGGATATTCAAGGGAGAAATTAATAATAGGGCACATTGGTATCTTTAGAAGGAATATTTTACTAATATTTGGATTAGTAAAGATAGGGTTGGATGAAGAATATTCCTAACCTGGTAGTCTCAGATTCACGACTGAACTGATTAAACACTGTCAATACTCAGAATAATGTTATTTGCCTCACAGTATGTGCACGATCACCTTTGATGGGCTAATGTTTAAAAATTGTAGAAAGAGATAGAATTAGGACAAGGCAAAAAATTGAGTGATTAAATAATATCATCTTAATTTTAATAATAATCCACTAAGGTAGATATTATTACCTACTTTTATATTTTATAGATGGTCCGTTGGACTTAGCATGGTTCATTCTGGAGAAAGTAACTTTGCTAGGTGGAACTCTTAAGATTTTCCCCATCATTACTGTGGTATTTTCTTGGAGATTCCTCCCTCTGAGTTGGATGAGAACCAGTGACTATATGGTGGACTATCGTCCCTATGATTAGTTTATACAGAAAATATGAAGGGATTTTAAAGACTTAATTAAGGTCCATAATTAGTCAACTTTGAATCAATCCAAAGGAGATCATTCTAAGTGGAGCCTCAACTAATAATATGAGCCCTTAAAAGATGAGAAATGTCAGAAGATTCTTTGGTTGGCTTGGGAGAAATCAATTCAGTTCAGTTGCTAAGTCATGTCTGACTCTCTGTGACCCCATGGGCTGCAGCACGCCAGGCTTCCCTGTCCGTCATCAACTCCCAGAGCTTACTCAAACTCATTCATGTCCATCAAGTCAGTGATGCCATCCAACCATCTCATCCTCTGTCGTCCCCTTCTCCTCCTTCCTTCAATCTTTCTCAGCATCAGGGTCTTTTCCAAAGAGTCAGTTCTTTGTATCAGGTGGCCAAAGTATTGGAATTTCAGCTTCAGTACCAGTCCTTCCAATGAATATTCAGGACTGATTTCCTTTAGGATGGACTGGTTGGATCTTCTTGCAGTCCAGGGTACTCAAGGGTCTTCTCCAACACCACAGTTCAAAAGAATCAATTCTTTGGCACTCAGCTTTCTTTATAGTCCAGCTCTCACATCCATACATGACTACTGGAAAAACCATAGTTTTGACTAAGTGGACCTTTGTTGGCAAAGTAATGTCTCTGCTTTTTAATATGCTGTCTAGGTTGGTCATAACTTTTCTTCCAAGGAGCAAGCATCTTTTAATTTCATGGCTGCAGTCACCATCTGCAGTGATTTGGGAGCCCCAAAAAATAAAGTCTGACACTGTTTCCATTGTTTCCCCACCTATTTGCCATGAAGTGATGGGATCAGATGCCATGATCTTAGTTTTCTGAGTGTTAAGTTTTAAGCCAACTTTTTCCCTCTCCTCTTTCACTTTCATCAAGAGGCTCTTTAGTTCTTCTTCACTTTCTGCTTTAAGGGTGATGTCATCTGCATTTCTGAGGTTATTGATATTTCTCCTGGCAATCTTGATTCCAGCTTGTGCTTCTTCCAACCCAGCATTTCTCATGATGTACTCTGCATATAAGTTAAGTAAGCAGGGTGACAGTATACAGCCTTGATGTACTCCTTTCCTGATTTGGAACCAGTCTGTTGTTCCATGTCCAGTTCTAACTGTTGCTTCTTGACCTGGATACAGATTTCTCATGAGGCATTTCTTTAAGAATTTTCCGCAGTTTGTTGTGATCCACACAGTCAAAGGCTTTGGCAAAGAAATAGAGAAAAACAATAGAATGGGAAAGACTAGAGATCTCTTCAAGAAGATTAGAGATACCTAGGGAATATTTCACGCAGAAGACCTAACAGAAGCAGAAGATATTAAGAAGAGGTGGCAAGAATGCATAGAAGAACTATACAAAAAAGATCTTCATGACCCAGATAACCACGATGGTGTGATCACTCACCTAGAGCCAGACATCCTGGAATGCAAAGTCAAGTGGACCTTAGGAAGCTTCACTACGAACAAAGGTAGTGGAGGTGATGGAATTCCAGTTGAGCTATTTCAAATCCTAAAAGATGATGCTTGGAAAGTGCTGCACTCATTATGCCAGGAAATTTGGAAAATTCAGCAGTGGCCACAGGACTGGAAAAGGTCAGTTTTCATTCCAAACCCAAAGAAAGATAATTCCAAAGAATGTTCAAACGACCACACAGTTGCACTCATCTCACACACAAAAGTTATGCTCAAAATTCTCCACACCAGGCTTCAACAGTATGTGAACTGTGAACTTCCAGGTGTTCAAGCTGGATTTAGAAAAAGCAGAGGAACCAGAGATCAGATTTCCAACATCTGTTGGATAATCAAAAAAGCAAGAGAGTTCCAGAAAAACTTTTACTTCTACTTTATTGGGAGAAATAAGCAGCCATTTTTGTGAGAGGGCCATGTCATTAGGACCTGAGCAGGAGTTCCTAGGGCCAAGAGCAACCCCTGGCAGATAGTAATAAAATGAAGCAACGGCTACAAAAAAATGAATTCTTCACAGCCAATGATGTTGGAAGAGGACTCTAGACTCAGATGAGGCTGTAACTCCGGCCAGGAACTTTATTTCAGCCTTGAGACCCTGAACAGATAACCTGAATGGGCTTTGCCACACTTTCAGAAACTGTGACATGGGTGTTGTTTTAAGATTTTGGTAATTTTTTACACAGTGATAGAAAGCTAATACAATAACAAAGGAAAAAGAGGTAAATATGTATGGATTGGCAATTTCGGTCCCTTCACTTCAGACTTTCTGAAGGTATGAAGTTTCTTTAATGTAGTTTTTTTTTTTTTTTTTATAGACCTGGCTTTTTATACATTCCTACTCAGAATCTAGGAGAACAAGAATAGTTTTCTTGTATTCTCTCTCTATTGCCTTCTTTCACAGAGCTCTCTTAAGATTTATACTTTTACAACTCTGGTTGTAAAAAAAAAAAGTATGGTTCCTTGGATGGTAAAGAATCCACCTACTATCCAGGAGACCCGGGTTTGATCCCTGGATCAGAAAGATCCCATGGAGAAGGGAATGGTAACCCACTCCAGTTTTCTTGCCTGGAGAATTCTTTGAAAGAGAAGCCCAGTGAGCTACAGTTCATGGAGCTGCAAAGAGTTGGACGTGGTTGAGCAACTAACACTTTCACTTTCAGTTCTCCTCTACCCTCATAGTATCTTTTGAGTTACAAATGACCAAAATGAATTAAAAGGAGAAATAATCATGAGCAATACTTTTCACTTCATTTCTCTCTTCTTAAAACTTCACTAGGGAACTTTTGAATAGATGACAATGATAGAAAAAGCAAAGAAACATATGAGGAAATTGAGGAAGTTTTAATTTAAATATATTTAAGTTTTAATTTAAAGGAAGTTTTAATCCAAATATATTTCTAACTTTGACAGGTTCAAGAAATGCTCCATTTGCCTGCTATGAAGAAATACAGTCTCAAACTGATAGATTTGGGAACTGTGGCAAATCAGGAGGCAAATATACATTTTGCCCATGGAGGTATGCTATGCAAATAGTGAAAATTCCTATCTTATATACTATAAAATTCTGTTTTTAGTTTTTCACTATGTATGTCATTAATTCCAATGGTTTCAGGTGTCATGTGTGTTCAGGAGTTAATCTGAAATCAAAATCTCTAGTCTTGACATCATTCTTGTACTACAGACTTATTAAATTTTAACCTGCTTTTTAAATATTTATATGTAGATGATTACTAGGCTCCAAGATCTTATCCAAGGTTGAAATTAATGATACCATTGCACCTTTCCTGTCTGAACATACTCATTATTTTAAAAATGAAAATACTATCCCCATTCATTTGAATGCTTGCCCAAGCTGAAGACTGCCCAGTGTCTCTAAAATGAAGTTCAATTTCTCCTGTGTCTGAAGAGCCCGTTCTTTGATATTTTGGTCATGAATTTCTTTTAACAAATATTTTTAAAGAAACTACCATATGCTGGCCACTAGCTAGTTAGATACAAGTTAGCAAAACATAATGATGATCCTTGTACTCATGGAATTTACAGGCTGGTAAACATATCATCTGGAGAAGGAAATGGCAATCCACTCTAGCATTCTTGCTTGGAGAATCCCAGGGGCAGAGGAGCCTGGTGGGCTGCCATCTATGGGGTCGCACAGAGTCGGACATGACTGAAGCGACTCAGCAGCAGCAGCAGCAGCAGCAGCAAACATATCATCTAACTTTATGCTTCTTGTAACGTTACTTCTTAAGTAATGCTTATGCTGTGATTGTTTTGAAATACCTTACTTTGCCTGTTGAAATTCTACTAACTTGTAAGCTTGGACTTAGATGGCATCTTCTCTATGAGGTTTCTCTGACGACTAAGTTAGAATATATCTTCATCTTAAATATCTGTAAGAATCTGCTTATTTCATTCACAGCACATTTAATAAGATTTATGTCGTATTTAGTATTAGACTGTAAGGTCTTTGAGGGTAGAGGTCACAACGTAGTTTCTGCCCCTCTACAGAGAGATGTAAAATGCTTGAGTGACTTGTTTATTTGACAATCAGTACATCAATCTGTACAGTGAATAAAAAGATCATTAGTGTCATTGAAAGATAAGCATGTATCAGTGGCTTTATGTTTTACTTTAACTATTAGTAGGAAAGTTTTACATTTCCTAAGATATATTGCCATAAATGGAGAACCATTCTTTATTTTTTTGGTCAAAGAAAGAAAATATGAAGCATTCATAATAAATGCCTAATGTCTAATAATCATATATTTTTATTATGTTTGCAGGAGTCTTATATGTGGAAGATTAATCTGTACCTACCCACTTCAAACTCCTTTCCTTCAAGAGAGTGCTTCTGTGATTTATGCTTTTGTGCGAAGTACTATATGTATAACAATGCTCTATGAAACAACGGATGCACAAGATCCACTCGTGGTCAAAAGTGGCTCTATTTGTGATAAAGGGAGGGTAAATAGCTTAAAATCAATTAAAAAATCTGTTCTATTAATTTCCCTTGTGGCTCAGTTGGTAAAGAATCTGCCTGCAGTGCAGGAGACCTGGGTTAGATCCCTGGATTGGGAAGATCCCCTGGAGGAGGACATGGCAACCCACTTCAGTATTCTTGCCTGGAGAATCCCATGGACAGAGGAGCCTGGAGGGCTACAGTCCATGGGGTCACAAAGAGTTGGACATGACTGAGCGACTAAGCACACACTTGACCAAATAACCTCAAATATTTGGATAAGGAGAAAATGAGTAAGCTTCAGTTGGTCTCTGAGGGAAATGGGAGTGTTTGTTCCTTTTTAGAATTTCAGTGTTGTAAGCAAGGAATCTCCAAGAGTTTTGGGACAGGAGTGTGGAGGAGAGAGGTCTTGGGAATACTTGCAGTTAAATATTCCATAACTTGGGAATTCACTTTTATTCTTGGAGAAGAAAGAAGAAATCCCATTTAATTTATATATATCTTTGTGACCCATTAGATAAGAGTACAACTTAGATGGTGCCTCAAGGAATAAATCTTTACCTCTTGGGTTTGACATTTTGAAGGTTACCCAACCAGTTTAAGATATCACAGCTGTGTGTAAAATGGGGATAATAATAATATTTACTCTATGGAGTTATTGCAAAGATTCAATGAAATGATACTACAAAGTATGTAGTACAATGCTCAACACATAGTAAGAACTAAATATAGGTTGGCTATTATTCTTGGTTGTTGTTATAATTGGTTATCTGTGAGAGCAAACAACCAAATATGGAGAGAGCATGGAATAAATTTACTTCAGAATCTCATTTAGTTCCTAGCCAGAAATTTGCTCATGAAGAACTATCATATAGTATAAAGTGTAGCCTTTGAAGACAGAAGCACAGAGATCTGAATTTTGACTCTTCCTCCTTACCTGACAGATGATTTTGAATAAAATATTAAATATGTAAAATGAATGTATATATTTTGGTGATTTTTGGTGATCTGATAGTTTAAATGAAGTTTACCACAGATAAAGTATATAGTCTTCATATTGACTTCCTCTTCATGCCTAGAAGTCATGAATATCTCCTTGAAGGACAGATATGCCAGGGAGCTCAGTAGATGTATTTATGCCATGGAGTCAAAGCAGTTAAAAAATGAGACACAGTCAATGGATGCTTTGAAATTATTTGTAATTTAGTAAGAACATAATCTTTTCTATAACATGGCAGTTCTTCTCAGTGAGGCCATATGAAAACAAATTTTACCACGTAGCTTTTAATGATACTATAAATCATATATGATAAAACACTCTCGGGAATTTTGTTTCTGTCAGTAATGTCATTAAGTAGCAGGACTTCGTCTCAATTTCAACTGAGGCAGACAAACAAATATAGTACATTCTAAAAAGAGTTGTTAGATGCACCGTGGGGGCCAAGAACTAATGAGAAGACTGAGCACATTAAAAGCTTACAGGGTTAGGTTGTCAGGATTTAGAAAGTGTTTGTGAGGTCATTTCTTTGAAGAGTATTGTACTTTCATGTTTAAAGGAAATCATTTTCTCATTATTTCATTTTAACCTTGAAACAAATCTTGAATGCTTTAGAAAAAGTATTATTGTACTCATTTAAGAAAACTGCAACTTAGGAAGTTGATATTGCTAGAAATAAAGAAGTTAGGAATATATCCTTAATCCTCTGATTATTATACTTTATAGTTAAAAGAATTAATATCTGGATATTAAAATATTCTGCAATAGAATGTTAGATATCTGTAGTAAAGTTAGATGAAAACTTCACATATCTTTTTTAGGGGACTCTAATAATGCCAAAAAATGCTCAAACTACCACACAATTGGACTCATCTCGTACGCTAGTAAAGTAATGCTCAAAATTCTCCAAGCCAGGCTTCAGCAATACGTGAACCGTGAACTTCCAGATATTCAAGCTGGTTTTAGAAAAGGCAGAGGAACCAGAGCTCAAATTGTCAAATTCCGCTGGATCATAGAAAAAACAAGAGAGTTCAAAAAAAATCTATTTCTGCCTTATTGACTATGCCAAAGGCTTTGACTGTGTGGATCACAATAAAATTGTGGAAAATTCTGAAAGAGATGGGAATACTGGAGCACCTGACCTGCCTCTTGAGAAACCTATATGCAGGTCAGGAAGCAACAGTTAGAACTGGACATGGGACAACAGACTGGTTCCAAATAGGAAAAGGAGTACGTCAAGGCTGTATATTGTCACCCTGCTTATTTAACTTATATGCAGAGTACATCATGAGAAACCCTGGGCTGGAAGAAGCACAAGCTGGAATCAAGATTGCTCAGAGAAATATCAATAACCTCAGATATGCAGATGACACCACCCTTATGGCAGAAAGTGAAGAGGAACTCAAAAGCCTCTTGATGAAAGTGAAAGAGGAGAGTGAAAAAGTTGGCTTAAAGCTCAACATTCAGAAAACGAAGATCATGGCATCTGGTCCCATCACTTCATGGGAAATAGATGGGGAAACAGTGGAAACAGTGTCAGACTTTATTTTTTGGGGGCTCCAAAATCACTGCAGATGGTGACTGCAGCCATGAAATTAAAAGACACTTACTCCTTGGAAGGAACGTTATGACCAACCTAGATAGCATATTAAAAAGCAGAGATATTACTTTGCCAACAAGGGTCCATCTAGTCAAGGCCATGGTTTTTCCAGTCATCATGTATGGATGTGAGAGTTGGACTGTGAAGAAAGCTGCGCGCTGAAGAATTGATGTTTTTGAACTGTAGTGTTGGAGAAGACTCTTGAGAGTCCCTTGGACTGCAAGGAGATCCAACCAGTCCTTCCTAAAGGAGACCAGTCCTGGGTGTTCATTGGAGGGACTGATGCTGAGGCTGAAACTCCAATACTTTGACCACGTGATGTGCAGAGTTGACTCATTGGAAAAGACCCTGATGCTGGGAGGGATTGGGGGCAGGAGGAGAAGGGGACGACAAAGGATGAGATGGCTGGATGGCATCACCAACTCGATGCACATGAGTTTGGGTGAACTCCGGGAGTTGGTGATGGACAGGGAGGCCTGGAGTGCTGCGATTAATGGGGTTGCAAAGTGTCGGACACAACTGAGCGACTGCACTGAACTGCACTGAATAATAGCTCATATTTAATAAGAACTCCCATTTATTGATTTCTTTCTATGTAAACTTTTTATATAGGCAAGGAATACAGGATATTATTTAAACTGTGCTCTTAAGGATGGTTTTGTTAGATTTCAGGCTAATGTAGTAAAAAGTGGTTTTTCTTTTGGTTCTGATTTTTATTTCAGTCTTGTTTGATTTGTTACTTCCATATCCCTGCCCTGAATCATTTTTTGGACTGTATTCTTAAGAACAATTTTACATTCACAACAAAATTGAGAGGAAATTATATAAAGATTTCCCTTATACACTCTGGCCCCACATAAGCATATGTTACCATGTTATTAACTTCTTCCATTCAGTGTGTTATATTTGTTACTACTGATCAGCCTACATGGACACATGTTTATTACACAAAGGAAATAGTTTATATAAGCCTTCACTCTTGGTGTTGTACATACCAGTAGTTTATGGCCTATATTATTTTTCCTCTCTCTAAAGAACTTTATTTTAAAAAATTCTCTCAATTTCTGTATGTCTGAGAAAGCCTTTATTTCTCCATAACTTTTGAAGGAAAATTTCACAGTATATAGAATTCTAGATTGGGGATTTTTTTTTTCTGTCAGTATTTTACTCCACTCTCTTCTGACTGTCTGGCTTCTGAGAAGTGAGATATAATTCTTATCATTGTTTCTCTATAGGTAAGTTTTTTTTTTTTTTAATCTTGCTTTTTAAAAGATTTATTCTTTGATTTTCTGTTTGGACATGATATGCCTAGGTGTATCATTTTTTTTTTTGTATTTATCCTGCTTATTGTTTTCTGAATTTCCTAAAACTGTGGTTTCGTGTCTGATATTAATTTGGGGAAAATTCTCAGTCATTATTGTTTCAAATGGGGTCTCCAGGGGGCACTAGTGGTAAGGAACCCACTTGCCAATGCAGGAGATATAAGAGACTCGGGTTTGATCCCTGGGTTGGGAAGATCCCCTGTGGGAGGGCATGGCAACCCACTCCAGTATTCTTGCATGGAGAATCCCCAAGGACAGAGGAGTTGGCAGGCTACAGTCTATGGGGTCGCAAAGCGTAGGATACGACCGAAGCGACTGAGCATGCACATTGTTTCAAATATTTCTTCTGTTCCTTTTTCTTTTTCTTCTGGCATTTCCATTACATATACATTATGCTTTTTTGTAGTTGTCCCTTGAATATTCTTTTTTTTGTCTTTGTTCTTTTTGCTTTTTTGTTTTCAAGGATTCTTTTGATATATCCTCTAGCTCAGCGATTCCTTCCTCAGATATGTGAAGTATATTAATAAGCCCATTAAAGGCATTATTCATTTTTGTTAGTGCATTTTTTCACTCCAGCATTTATTTCTTTTCCCTTGGGATTGCTGTCTCTCTGCTTCCATTGCCTATCTGTTCCTGCATGCTATCTACTTTGTCTGTTAGAGCCCTTAAGATGTTAATCATGAGTGAGTGAGTCTTCACTAAGTTGTGTCCGACTCTTTGCACCCCACCAGGCTCCTCTGTCTATGGGATTCTTCAGGCAAGAATACTGGAGTGGGTTGCCATTTCCTTCTCATAATTGTTTTAAACTCCAAGGCTGATAATTTCAGTATTCCTGATAATATCTGGTTCTGATACTTGCTCCATTTTTCAAATTGTGTGTTTTGGCTTTTAATATAACCTTATCTGTTTTCTTGAGAGCTGAGCATGATGTGCCAGGCAAAAGAACTGCTATAAATGGACCTTTAGTAATGTGGTGGTGAGGTGTTGTGGCAGGGAAATATTCTTCAGTCCTATGATTAGATCTGTCTTTCAGTGAACCTGTGCCTTTAGATTGTGAACTTCACAAGTGTTTTTCAGGTTTTTTTTTTTTTTTTTTTTTTTCTTCCTTTATATGGGACAGTATGGCTGGAGCAGACTGGAGTTGGGTATTTCTCTTTTCACATATGAAAGGTTAAGAGCAGACTGATATTGGGTATTTCCCTTCTCCCAGATCAAATAGGCTCTGATAGAACACAAGCAGATTTATATATAGCCACAAGGCTATAATTATTAATAACTCATTTCTCTTGAGGGCCAGCTTTGTTAAGAACAGGCTGCTCTGGCTACTTCAAAATGGTTTCTTTTCCCCTTCTTCTGCAAGATAACAAGAAAAAAATTTCTCTAATATTTACTGTGAGAATATGGTTGAGCTCCTGGATATACATCACATGAAACAATGGGGGTTCCTCATGACTGGGTGCCTCTGGAGTTTTTAAGTCTCGGGGTTGTCCTTATTGCTGCTGCTGCTAAGTCACTTTAGTTGTGTCTGACTCTGTGCGACCCCATAGATGGCAGCCCACCAGGCTCTGCCATCCCTGGGATTCTCTAGGCAAGAACAGTGGAGTGGGTTGCCATTTCCTTGTCCTTATTGAGGCACTCACAATTCAACAATTACTTTCCTTCCCTGGCACTGGTATCTGAGCTTTCTGCTTGTTAATCTTTGCTCTGGTAAGCTGTGACTCCCTGTATTTGCTTGTCTATCTCTCCAGTTTGAGAGCAGTGATTTGCCACTAAACCACTTTTATGAATCCTAAAGGAGTTTTTTCTTTTTCAGTCTGTTAAACTTTTTCATTGTTTTTAGGATGGAGTGGCAACTTCCAAGCTTCTTATTACATGGGGAAGTAATAACATAAACCTGAATCATTTCTTAAAAATTTATTTTTAAAAATAGTTTTTAGAAAAGTTTTAAGTTTACATCAAAAGTTGTGGAAAATGCAGGGAATTTCCATGTACCATTTACCCCTACATAAATGCAGACTCCACTGTCCACAATGCTACACCAAAAGTCCATAGTTTACATTAAATTTATCTGAAAAATCCCCAAATATTTGTAGCTTAAACTATACGTTTCTAAATAACACTTATGCCAAAGGAGAAATCTCAAAAGAAAGTGAAAAACACTTTGAATGAAATGAAAATGAGAATATAACATAAAAATCTGTGGGATACAGCAGAAACGGTACTTAATGGAAATTTACTGCCCTGAATAACTGTTGTCCTATGTTATAAAATTACTGATGGTAATGTTAAGATAACTGGACTCCTCTAACTTGGAAAAAATTTTGTTTGTTTTTCTTTAGATTTGTGTAAATCATCGATGTTCAGAAGTAGGGCCATATATAAACCGAGTAAACCAGTGTTCAGCACAGTGCGGTGGAAATGGAGTAAGTAAGCACATGATTCATATTTCCCCAAATTATATCTCTCTTGGTGCTTTTCAGCATCAGTCATTAATTTATTTAACATTTATTAGGTTTCTACCATCTGCTAGGACCTGTTGTATCTAGCTATATGGGGCTGAATCAGATTACTAATTTGTTGCCATTTGCGTTAGGGAATATTTTACAGCATTAAATTGCTGATGCCTTTAGCAAATTTATTATTATAGTTGGGTACTTTTCAGAGGTGTTAAATATTCCAATAAATGCATTGACCTGCTCATTTCAGGAAGGTAATTATGGTAAAATTTGTGTGTCTGTGAATACATAGTGTGAGGGAAATCTATTTGTTTTATCCCTCTTTTTATAATAGACGTTCCTCCCCATTGAGACCAATTTATTTCCCATACCAAAAAAGTAAGAGTGCAATGGATAGAAGGTTAGATTGTTAATCTCAAGTGATAGTGGAACACACCTATTTTATTTTGTTTCTTCTTTAAAAATTGTTATTGGAATATAGTTGATTCACAGTGTTGTGTTAGCTTCAGGTGCACAACAAAATGAATCAGTTGTATGTATACATAGCCATTCCTTTTTAGAGTTTCCCCATCTAGGTTATTAACGAATATTGAGGAGTGTTCCCTGTGCGTGCCGTAAATCCTTATCAGTTTTCTGTTTTATATACAGTATTGTTTACCTGTTAATCCCAAGATCCTAATATATCCTTCCCTCACCAACGTTCACCTTTGGTAACTATAAGTTTGTTTTTACATCTGTAACTCTATTTCAGTTTTGTAGCTAAGTTCATTTGTAGCCTTTTTTTTAGACTCCACATGTAAGTGATGCCATATAACATTTGTCATTCTCTGTCTGACTTACTTAATTCAGTATGACAATCTCTAGGTCCATCCATGTTGCTTCAAATGGCATTATTTTTTTTTTTCCATTGTACACATGTAGCACACCTTCTTTATCCATTCCTTTGCCAATGGACATTTAGGTTGCTTCCGTGTCTTGGCTATTGTAAACAGTTTTGCTATGAACATGGGGGTGCATGTGTACTTTTGGACCAATGGCTTTTTTTGAAGATCTAGAACAAAAAAAAGATCTTAAAATTTGTATGGAACACAGGAAACACAAAAGACCCCAGATAGCCAAAGCAATCTTGAAAAATTGAAATCTTGAAAGAAAAATAAAACTGAAAGAATCAGACTCCTTGACTTCAGACTATACTACAGAGCTGTAGTAATCAAAGCAGTATGGTACTAGCAGAGAAATAAAAATATAGATCAATGGAATGGGATATAAAACCCAGAAATAAACCCACAACCCATGATCAATTAATCTATAACAAAAGAGGCAAGAATACATGGAAAAAAGACAATCTCTTTAATAAATGATGCTTACTGAAAAATTGGACAGCTATATGTAAAAGAATAAAATTAGAATAGTCTCTAGTATCACACAGAAAAATAAACTCAAAAATGGATTAAAGACCTAAATACAACACCAGATACAATAAAACTCTTAGAGGAAAACATAGGCAGAACACTCTATGATATGAAAAGAGCAATGATATCTTTTTGGACCTACTTCCTAGAGTAATGGAAATAAAAACAAAATAAACAAATGGGACTTAATTATACTTAAACACTTTTGCATAGCAAAGGAAACCATAAACAACTGGAAAAGACAACCTACTTAATGCATATTTGCAAATGATGTAACTGATAAAGGATTAATCTCCAAAATATACAAATAGCTTATACAGCTCAATATAAAAAAGAAAAAGACAAAATGAAAAAGTGGGCAGACCTAGTTAGACATTTCTCCAAAGAAGACATACAGATGACCAACAAGCACATGAAAAGAATGCTCAGTGTTACTAATTGTTAGAGAAATGCAAATCAAAACTAAAATGAGATCACCTCACACTGGTCAGAACTGCTATCATCAAAAAAGTTTATAAGCAATAAACACAGCAAAGGATGTGGAGGAAAGGGAAGCCTCCTACACTGTTGGTGGGAATGCACACTGGTACAGCCACAGGGAGAATAGTATCAAGGTTCCTTGAAAAACTAAAAACAGAACTACCATATGACCCAGAAATCCCACTCCTAGGCATATATCTGGAGAAAACCAAAATTCAACAATATCCTTCAGTTCAGTGTTCATTACAGCACTATTGACAGCAGAACATGGAAACAAACTAAATGTCCATCAAGAGAGGAATGGATAAAGAAGATGCAGTACATATATACAATAGGATTTTACCCAGCCATGAAAAGAGGCAAAATTGTGTCATTTGCAGAGATGTGGAGGAACTTAGAAACTGTCATACAGACTGAAGTAAGTCAGAGAAAAATATCTTTTATATGTGGAATCCAGAAAAATGATACAGATGAACTTATTTGCAAAGCATAAAGACACAGATAGAGATCAAACATATGGATACCCAGGGAGGAAGGGGGGTGGGGTGAATTGGGAGATTGGGATTGACATATATACACTGTTGATACTATGTATAAAATAGATAACCAATGAGAATACTGTAACTCTACTCAATGCTCTGTGATGACCTAAATGGGAAGGAAATCCAAAACAGAGGGATATGTATGAGTATAGCTAATTCACTTTGCTGTACAGTAGAAACTAACACAAGCTTGTAAAGCAACTATAC
>NW_011494677.1:37101-44720 GCF_000754665.1 Bison bison bison | reverse complement strand
AATGAAATAAAATTTCTTATAGATAATATAGTTGTTTTTCTGCTGATAGCTTCTTATCATTTGCCTATATGAGTTCCATCAATTTCCTCTTCCATTTTTGTGTTTTTGTTTTCTCAAATTATTTTATGTTGTGAATTTGTTACCAAATTGAAATAGCTCTAGTTATTTTTTTCTACTTCTTTACCTTTAGTCTTTATGCTACAACAGAATTTTACAAAATCTATTCTGATGCAGAGTTGCAGTTTTTGTTTGTTCATTTGTTTGTTTTAGTTTTATCTGTCTATATATCTCCTTGCTTAGTTGCTCAGTAATGTCCGACTCTTTGCAACCTTTTACATTGTGGCCCGTCAGGCTCTTCCATCCATGGGATTTTTCAGGCAAGAATACTGAAGTGGGTTACCATTTCCTACTCCAGGTATATCACCTTACTGAAAGTTTAATGTGCATTTAAGGTAGAAGAGCTCCTTTCAAGATTTCTGTAAGGCAGGTCTAGGGGTGATGAACTCTCAGCTTTTGTCTTTGGAAAGTCTTTATTTCTCTTTCATATCTGAATGATAACTTTGCCACATAGAATATTCTTGGGTGACAGTTTTTGTCTCTGAGTATTTTGGGAATGTCACCCCTCTGCCCCCTGCCATCTCTGTAGAGTTTTTCTGCTGATAGACTAATGGGGATTCCTTTGTAGGTTACCATCCCTTTTTTCTAGCCTACCTTTAAAATTCTTTTATCAGTGGCCTGTGATAATTTTATTGTGTCTTGAAGGTCTTTTTGCATTAAGATTATTAGGAGATTTTTATTTTCATGTCCTAGGATATCCAGTTCCTTCCCCATGTTTGTGAAGTTCTCAACTATTATTTATTTAAAAATGCTCTCTGTTCTTTTCTCCCTTTCTTCTCTGGTATACCCTTTACCCAGATTGGCTTGCCTAAAAGAGTTGGATAGCTCTCACAGAATTTTGTCATTTTTATATCTTATTTCTCTTTCCTATTCTACTTGTATCATTTCTAGACTTCTATCTTCATGCCCATGTTAGCTCTCTCTTCCATATGGTATACTCTATTTTTAGAGATTTCTAATGCATTCTTCATCTCATTTATTGAATTCTTCAGCTCCAGAATTTTTATTTGGTTCTTTTTTAGAGTCTGAGTCTTATTGGTAAAGTATTCCTTTTGTTCATTAATTTTATTCCTGAGCTCATTGAACTGCCTTTCTGAGTTTTCTTGTAACTTCTTGAGTTTGTTCATGACATCTATTTTGAATTCTCTATCAGTTAGGCTGCAGTATTTTTTTACTTAAAGTTCAATTTCTGGATAATTCATTTTCTTTTTGTGAAATTGTGCTAACTGGTTCTTCATGGTTCCTGATGAGTCTTTCCTTTTCTGGTGCATTTTCAGTAGGGAATACCTTTCTGCTTGATTCTAATGATTCGATAAATTAGAAATTAGAGAGCTTTATTTTATTTTCCAGTAGGTGGTGGAATAGTAAAAGTATTGGGGTTTTCTTACAGGAGCTGTTTCTGGTTATTTTGTACTTTAAAGCCTGCACATTCCGCCCTCCAGCACTTCTGTCAGAGTTGTTGCCTGTGCCCTCATCATCACTTTTCTTGTGCCTTAGGGATTCTGTCAGCATCACTGTCCTTGCTGCCTAGAGCACTGGGAAGGTGGGCTCTTCCCTCCTGTCCAGGATCACCTGATTCTCAGGCTCCACCACCACTGTGGGAGGGGAAAAGTGATACAGGAGGCCAGGATCATGCTGCCAATTGTAACAGGTCTGATGTTTTAAAGTTTGTGGGCTCCATTGCTATGGGTTAGGCTCAGCAGCGGAAGGAGCAGTGTCCCACGTCCCAGTGCTGCTACTCCTCAGTTACCTGCGGCTGCAGGTGTGGCTGTAGCCAGGAGGCCAATGTTATCCGTGCCACCTGCTCTGCTACCCCTGGGTTCTCTGTGGTTGCAGACTTAGCTGTCATGGCTGGAGGTCCAGGTTTGCAGGTACAGCCTCTGCTTTCTCTCGTTTCTGCCTTCTCTGTCTATTCCAGTTTACCCACCCTTAGCTTTAAAGATATGTAGAATTTTCTAGTGTGCTGGTGTGTCGGGCAGAGACAACTTTGTTGCAATGTGGATGCTTTACAGGTTGTAGATTGAAGGGGAACAACAGAGGTAGCTTTTCACTTCGCCTTATTGCTGGCATTATCCCTTGGTTTAACCTTGGGGGTCTCATAGATGCAAGTCCTGTTGGCTTTCAAAGCTGAATTCTGTGGGGCTCATTTCTCAGGTGCATGCCTGAAAAGTTGGGGTGCCAGAGGTGAGGTTGAAATCCTTTGCTGCTCTGCTGGAAGCTAGGGGTTTTGAATTCCCTCCTGGTTGTGGGTCGCTGGGTGTGGGGTTTATGGCAAGATGGTATCTCAGCGTCTCCTAGTTGCTTCCATGTGGGTTCTTCCTCATTTACTTGGTATGTTAGAATCAATTAGCTTGTGTTGGACTTTTTTTTTCCTTTAGAAGAAACTAGTAGTTGTAGATTCAGCGAGTCCATGGGACGAGGTGAGTTCAAGGCCCTCCTATATCACCATCTTCAGCCGTACTTTTCCAGCTTCTTTTAATTGGTATATTAGAACGTTAACATCCAAAGTGATGATTGATATAGTTGGAATAATAGCTATCATATTTGTTACTGTTTTTTATTTATTGCCTTGTTCTTATTTTTGTCTTCCACTCTTCTTTTTGCCATTCTAGTTGAGCCTTTTGTAATATATGATGCCATTTTCTTTCTTAACACATCAGTTATATTTTTTGGTTTACTTTTTTAGTGGGTTGCCCTAGTGTTTGCAGTATACATTTTACAACTAACCTAAGTCCACTTTCAAGTAACACTATACCGCTTGTAGTATAAGTAATCTTACAATAAGAAAATAACCCATGTCCTCCCTCCTGTCTTTTGTAGCATGCTGTCGTTCATTTTACTTACACAGAAACATACATAAGTGATTACAAAGCTGCTATTATTTTTTTGAACAATCTGTTTTCTATTAGATCAGTTAAGAAGAACAACAGAAATTTTTTTTGTTTACTTATTCCATCTCTAATACTCTTTTCTTTATGTAAATCTGATTTCTCTGACCTATACAATTTTTCTTATCTTTGATCTTCTTTTATCATTTCTACCACAATAGATTTACTAGTGACAAATTTCTCAGTTTTAGTTTGTCTGAGAAAGTCTATTTTTCATTTTTGAAAGATTAATTTTGCAGGATACGAAATTCTAGCTTGATGATTCTTTTCTTATAAACACTATAAATATCTCACTCCATGCTTTTCTTGCTTGCATTATTTCTGAATAGTAGTCCAATGTAATTTTTGTCATTGTCTCTCTGTAGATAAGGGTTTTTTTTGGTGTCCTTTGGCATCTTTCAAGGTTTTCCTTTATCTTTGACTTTCTACAGTTTGAATATGATACCTACATGTAAACTTTTGGCATTCATCCTGCTTGTTGGATTCTGAGTTTCTTGGGTCTTTAGTTTGGTATCTAACCTTAATTTTGTAAAATTTTCAATCATTATCGCTTCCAGTGTCTTTCATATCTTTCTTTTTTTTGCCTTCTAGTATCCCCTGGAGAAGGGAAAGGCTACCCACTCCAGTCTTCTGGCCTGGAGAATTCCATGGATTGTATAGTCCATGGGATCACAAAGAGTCAGACGTGACTGAGTGGCTTTCCCTTTCACTGCCATTTCACATGAGTTATCCCCTTTGTTTCAGTATCCTATCATTTTGCCTTTTCATACTGTTCATGGGGTTCTCAAGGCAAGAATACTGAAGTGGTTTGCCATTCCCTTCTCCAGTGGACCACATTCTGTCAGATCTCTCCACCATGACCCACCCGTCTTGGGTTGCCCCACGGGCATGGCTTAGTTTCATTGAGTTAGACAAGGCTGTGGTCCTAGTGTGATTAGATTGACTAGTTTTCTGTGAGTATGGTTTCAGTGTGTCTGCCCTCTGATGCCCTCTTGCAACACTTAACGTCGTACTTGGGTTTCTCTTACCTTGGGTGTGGGGTATCTCTTCACGGCTGCTCCAGCTAAGTGCAGCCATTGCTCCTTACCTTGGACGAGGGGTATCTCCTCACCACCGCCCTTCCTGACCTTCAACATGGGATAGCTCCTCTAGGCCCTCCTGCGCCTGCACAGCCATGGCTCCTTGGACGTGGGGTTGGACCTCATGGCTACTGCCCCTGGCCTCGGGCGTGGGGAGAGTGAAAAAGTTGGCTTAAAGCTCAACATTCAGAAAACGAAGATCATGGCATCTGGTCCCATCACTTCATGGGAAATAGATGGGGAAACAGTGGAAACAGTGTCAGACTTTATTTTTCTGGGCTCCAAAATCACTACAGATGGTGACTGCAGCCATGAAATTAAAAGATGCTTACTCCTTGGAAGGAAAGTTATGACCAACCTAGATAGCATATTCAAAAGCAGAGACATTACCTTGCCAACAAAGGTTCGTCTAGTCAAGGCTATGGTTTTTCCTGTGGTCATGTATGGATGTGAGAGTTGGACTGTGAAGAAGGCTGAGCACCGAAGAATTGATGCTTTTGAACTGTGGTGTTGGAGAAGACTCTTGAGAGTCCCTTGGACTGCAAGGAGATCCAACCAGTCCATTCTGAAGGAGATCAGCCCTGGGATTTCTTTGGAAGGAATGATGCTAAAGCTGAAACTCCAGTACTTTGGCCACCTCATGCGAAGAGTTGACTCATTGGCAAAGACTCTGATGCTGGGAGGGATTGGGGGAAAGAGGAGAAGGGGACGACAGAGGATGAGATGGCTGGATGGCATCACTGACTCGATGGACGTGAGTCTCAGTGAACTCCGGGAGTTGGTGATGGACAGGGAGGCCTGTTGTGCTGTGATTCGTGGGGTCGCAAAGAGTCGGACACGACTGAGCGACTGATCTGATCTGATCTGATCCCCTTTGTTGTTGTCTCATAGTCTTTGGAACTTCTGGGATTTTTTTTTCCAGTATTTTTTCCTCGTTGTCTTTTAATCTTGGAAGTTCTATTGAGAAATCCTTAAACTCAGAGATTCTCCTCAGCTCTGACAAGTCTACTCCTTATCCCATCTTCATTTCTGTTATAGTTTTGAACTCTTAGCATTTCTTTTTGATTCTGTCTTAGAATTTCCATCTGTCTGCTTCCATTACCTATCTATACTTGTTTGCAGTCTATTTTATTTGTTAAAGTCCTTAAAATATTAATTATAGTTAATGTAAATTCCTAGTCTGATAATTCCAACATCCTTACTGTAGGATGCTCTGATGCTTGCTCTGTTCAAACTGTGTGTTTTGCTATTTTTTTAAAATTTTATTTTATTTTTAAACTTTACAATATTGTATTAGTTTTGCCAAATATCGAAGTGAATCTGCCACAGGTATACCTGTGTTCCCCATCCTGAACTCTCCTCTCTCCTCCCTCCCCATACCCTCTATCTGGGTCATCCCAGTGCACCAGCCCCAAGCATCCAGTATCGTGCATCGAACCTGGACTGGCAACTCGTTTCATACATGATATTATACATGTTTCAATGCCATTCTCCCAAATCTCCCCACCCTCTCCCTCTCCCACAGAGTCCCTAAGACTGATCTATACATCAGTGTCTCTTTTGCTGTCTCGTTCACAGGGTTATTGATACCATCTTTCTAAATTCCATATATATGCGTTAGTATACTGTATTGGTGTTTTTCTTTCTGGCTTACTTCACTCTGTATAATAGGTTCCAGTTTCATCCATCTTATTAGAACTGATTCAAATGTATTCTTTTTAATGGCTGAGTAATACTCCATTGTGTATATGTACCACAGCTTTCTTATCCATTCATCTGCTGATGGGCATCTAGGTTGCTTCCATGTCCTGGCTATTATAAACAGTGCTGTGATGAACACTGGGGTACACGTGTCTCTTTCCCTCTGGTTTCCTCAGTGTGTATGCCCAGCAGTGGGATTGCTGGATCATAAGGCAGTTCTATTTCCAGTTTTTTAAGGAATCTCCACACTGTTCTCCATAGTGGCTGTACTAGTTTGCATTCCCACCAAGAGTGTAAGAGACTTCCCTTTTCTCCACACCCTCTCCAGCATTTATTGCTTGTAGACTTTTGGATCGCAGCCATTCTTACTGGCGTGAAATGGTACCTCATAGTGGTTTTGATTTGCATTTCTCTGATAATGAGATGTTGAGCATCTTTTCATGTGTTTGTTAGCCATCTGTACGTCTTCTTTGGAGAAATGTCTATTTAGTTCTTTGGCCCATTTTTTGATTGGGTCATTTATTTTTCTGGAGTTGAGCTGTAGGAGTTGCTTGTGTATTTTTGAGATAGTTGTTTGTCAGTTGCTTCATTTGCTATTATTTTCTCCCATTCTGAAGGCTGCCTTTTCACCTTGCTAATAGTTTCCTTTGTTGTGCAGAAGCTTTTAAGTTTAATTAGGTCCCATTTGTTTATTTTTGCTTTTATTTCCAATATTCTGGGAGGTGGGTCATAGAGGATCCTGCTGTGATGTATGTCTGAGAGTGTTTTGCCTATGTTCTCCTCTAGGAGTTTTATAGTTTCTGGTCTTACGTTGAGATCTTTAATCCATTTTGAGTTTATTTTTGTGTATGGTGTTAGAAAGTGTTCTAGTTTCATTCTTTTACAAGCGGTTGACCAGATTTCCCAGCACCACTTGTTAAAGAGATTGTCTTTAATCCATTGTATATTCTTGCCTCCTTTGTCAAAGATAAGGTGTCCATATGTGCGTGGATTTATCTCTGGGCTTTCTATTTTGTTCCATTGATCAATATTTCTGTCTTTGTGCCAGTACCGTAGTGTCTTGATAACTGTGGCTTTGTAATAGAGCCTGAAGTCAGGCAGGTTGATTCCTCCAGTTCCATTCTTCTTTCTCAAGATAGCTTTGGCTGTTCGAGGTCTTTTGTATTTCCATACACATTGTGAAATTAGTTGTTCTAGCTCTGTGAAGAATACCGTTGGTGGCTTGATAGGGATTGCACTGAATGTATAAATTGCTTTGGGTAGTATACTCATTTTCACTATATTGATTCTTCCAATCCATGAACATGGTATATTTCTCCATCTATTTGTGTCCTCTTTGATTTCTTTCACCAGTGTTTTATAGTTTTCCATATATAGATCTTTAGTTTCTTTAGGTAGATATATTCCTAAGTGTTTTATTCTTTCCGTTGCAATGTTGAATGGAATTGTTTCCTTAATTTCTCTTTCTGTTTTCTCATTATTAGTGTATAGGAATGCAAGGGATTTCTGTGTGTTGGTTTTATATCCTGCAACTTTTCTATAATCATTGATTAGTTCTAGTAATTTTCTGGTGGAGTCTTTAGGGTTTTCTATGTAGAGGATCATGTCATCTGCAAATAGTGAGAGTTTTACTTCTTCTTTTCCAATTTGGATTCCTTTTATTTCTTTTTCTGCTCTGATTGCTGTGGCCAAAACTTCCAAAACTATGTTGAATAGTAATGGTGAAAGTGGGCACCCTTCTCTTGTTCCTGACTTTAGAGGAAATGCTTTCAATTTTTCACCATTAAGGATAGTGTTTGCTGTGGGTTTGTCATATATAGCTTTTAAAGCTATA
>NW_011494677.1:36184-36364 GCF_000754665.1 Bison bison bison | reverse complement strand
AATTTGTCCATTTCTTCCACGTTGTCCATTTTATTGGCATATAATTGTTGATAGTAGTCTCTTACGATCTTTTGTATTTCTGTGTTGTCTGTTGTAATCTCTCCATTTTCATTTCTAATTTTATTGATTTGATTTTTCTCCCTTTGTTTCTTGATGAGTCTGGCTAATGGTTTGTCAATT
>NW_011494677.1:32906-36084 GCF_000754665.1 Bison bison bison | reverse complement strand
TAACCCTGGGGTTCTTCATTTCTTCCTTTTCTAGTTGCTTTAGGTGTAGGGTTAGGTTATTTATTTGATTTTTTTCTTGTTCTTGAGGTATGCCTGTATTGCTATGAACTTTCCCCTGAGGACTGCTTTTACAGTGTCCCACAGGTTTTGGGTTGTTGTGTTTTCATTTTCATTAGTTTCTATGCAAATTTTGATTTCTTTTTTGATTTCTTCTGTGATTTGTTGGTTATTCAGCAGCGTGTTGTTCAGCCTCCATATGTTGGAATTTTTAATCGTTTTTCTCCTGTAATTGAGATCTAATCTTACTGCATTGTGGTCAGAAAAGATGCTTGGAATGATTTCTATTTTTTTGAATTTACCAAGGCTAGCTTTATGGCCCAGGATGTGATCTATCCTGGAGAAGGTTCCATGTGCGCTTGAGAAAAAGGTGAAATTCATTGTTTTGGGATGAAATGTCCTATAGATATCAATTAGGTCTAACTGGTCTATTTTATGTTTAACGTTTGTGTTTCCTTGTTAATTTTCTGTTTAGTTGATCTATCCATAGTTGTGAGTGGGGTATTAAAGTCTCCCACTATTATTGTGTTATTGTTAATTTCTCCTTTCGTACTTGTTAGCATTTGTCTTACATATTGCGGTGATAATTGTTATATCTTCTTCTTGGATTGATCCTTTGATCATTATGTAGTGACCATCTTTGTCTCTTTTCACAGCCTTTGTTTTAAAGTCTATTTTATCTGATATAAGTATTGCTACTTCTGCTTTCTTTTGGTCCCTATTTGCATGGAGAATCTTTTTCCAGCCCTTCACTTTCTGTCTGTATGTGTCCCCTGTTTTGAGGTGGGTCTCTTGTAGACAACATATGTAGGGTCTTGTTTTTGTATCCATTCAGCCAGTCTTTGTCTTTTGGTTGGGGCGTTCAACCCATTTACGTTTAAGGTAATTACTGATAAGTATGATCCCATTGCCATTTACTTTATTGTTTGGGGTTCGAGTTTATAGACCGTTTTTGTGTTTCCTGTCTAGAGAATCTCCTTTAGTATTTGTTAGAGAGCTGGTTTGGTGGTGCTGAATTCTCTCAGCTTTTGCTTGTCTGAGAAGCTTTTGATTTCTCCTTCATATTTGAATGAGATCCTTGCTGGGTACAATAATCTGGACTGTAGGTTATTTTCTTTCATCACTTTAAGTATGTCTTGCCATTCCCTCCTGGCTTGAAGAGTTTCTATTGAAAGATCAGCTGTTATCCTTATGGGAATTCCTTTGTGTGTTATTTGTTGTTTTTCCCTTGCTGCTTTTAATATTTGTTCTTTGTGTTTGATCTTTGTTAATTTGATTAATATGTGTCTTGGGGTGTTTTGCCTTGGGTTTATCCTGTTTGGGACTCTCTGGGTTTCTTGGACTTGGGTGATTATTTCCTTCCCCATTTTAGGGAAGTTTTCAACTATTATCTCTTCAAGTATTTTCTCATGGTCTTTCTTTTTGTCTTCTTCTTCTGGGACCCCGATGATTCGAATGTTGTAGCGTTTAATATTGTCCTGGAGGTCTCCGAGATTGTCCTCATTTCTTTTAATTCGTTTTTCTTTTATCCTCTCTGATTTATTTATTTCTACCATTCTATCTTCTAATTCACTAATCCTATCTTCTGCCTCTGTTATTCTACTATTTGTTGCCTCCAGAGTGTTTTTAATTTCATTTATTGCATTATTCATTATATATTGACTCTCTTTTATTTCTTCTAGGTCCTTGTTAAACCTTTCTTGCATCTTCTCAATCTGTCTCCAGGCTATTTATCTGTGATTCCATTTTGATTTCAAGATTTTGGATCAATTTCACTATCATTATTCGGAATTCTTTATCAGGTAGATTCCCTATCTCTTCCTCTTTGGTTTGGTTTGGTGGGCATTTATCCTGTTCCTTTATCTGCTGGGTATTCCTCTGTCTCTTCATCTTGTTTAAACTGCTGAGTTTGGGGTGTCCTTTCTGTATTCTGGCAGTTTGTGGAGTTCTCTTTATTGTTTCCTCGCTGTGTGTGGGTTTGTACAGGTGGCTTGTCAAGGTTTCCTGGTTAGGGAAGCTTGTGTCGGTGTTCTGGTGAGTGGAGCTGTATTTCTTCTCTCTGGAGTGCAATGAAATGTCCAGTAATGAGTTATGGGATGTCTGTGGTTTTGGGGTGACTTTGGGCTGCCTGTATCTTGGAGCTCAGGGCTGTGTTCCTTTGTTGCTGGAGAATTTTCTTGGTATGTCTTGCCCTGAAACTTGTTTCACCCAGAGAGGTTTACAGTGTTATATGGAGAAGAGAAGAGTGAGGAGGGAGTTAGAGGTGACCCGAATGTGATGAGGTGGAATCAATAGAGGAGAGAGTGGGCTATTCAGTAATCTCCTCCTTATGTGCAGTCCACAACTGGACTGCTCAGAGTTGTTCACAGAGTTATACAGAGAAGAGAAGAAGGAGGAAGGTGGCAGAGGTGGCCAGGAGGATAAATGGGGGGAATGAAAAGGAGGCAGATAGATCCAGCCAATAATCAGTTCCCTAAGTGTTGTCCACCGTCTGGAACACACAGAAATTCACAGAGTTGGGTAGAGTAGAGAGGGGTTAGGGAGGAGACACAGGCGACCTGGTGGAGAAAAAGGAGAGTCCAAAGGGAGAGAGAGTAGTTAAGCCAGTAATCTCGCTCCCTAGTGAAAAATGGGTACTGAAGATTGGGTTCTTAAAGGTACAAAATTGGTAATAAATACATAAAAACAAAAATTTAAAATCTAGAGTAGAGTTTGGAATTTCAAAAATACGATGTTAAAGAAAAGAAGAAGGAAAAGAAAGAGAGAAAAAACGAACAAACAAAAACAAACAAGGTCACGAAAATTATGAAGAAAATATAGGTACAAAATTGATAACTAATACCAAAAAGCAAAAGTTAAAAATCTAGAGTAGAGTTTGGAATTTCAAAAATACAATGTTATAAAAGAAGAAGAGAAAGAAACAGAGAAAAAGAAAAAGAAAAAATAAGAAAGGGTCACAAAAATTATTTAAAAAAAAACTATAGGTACAAAATTGATAACAAATACCAAAAAGCTAAAAGTTAAAAATCTAGAGTAGAGTTTGGAATTTCAAAAATACAATGTTAAAAAAAGAAGAAGAAAAAGAAAGAGAGAGAGAAAAAAACAAACAAGAACAAACAAA
>NW_011494677.1:26713-32704 GCF_000754665.1 Bison bison bison | reverse complement strand
TTAAAAAAATAATTAAAAAAAAAAAGAAAGAATGATCATACAAATAGTAAAAATATATCTAGGACTTTCTCCGGTTTTGTTGTGAGTATTGTGGGTTCAGTTCATTTTGGCTAGTTCCTTGGTCCGACTTATATTTCTCAAGATCTATAGGCCCCTTCCTATGTAGTTGGTAGTAACCACAGGGTTTTAATCTATTGCCTGTAGCTTCCAAGGCGGTTCCCTCTGTTATAGCTTCTTATGTTTGCTGGTCTCTTCAGTGTCTGGTTTCCGCCCTGACACAAAGGGGACGGTGGAGGACACTTTTTTTTTTTTTTAGGCTCACTTGTTCAGTCGCGCTGAGGGGAGGTAGGGAGGGATGCTGCAAACAAATAACATTGGCGTGTGCTCGCAGTGCCTCAGCCACACTGGGTCTGCCCCCCGTTCACGGCACGTGTAGCCTCTCTGCCCACGCTGCTCAAGCTCTAGGTTGCTCTGCCAGGAACCATCCGTGGCCAGCCCTGGGCTGCCTGTACTTCCCAGGTCCAAGCCGCTCAGGTTCAGGCACTCGGGTAGTCCTCAGAGGCGCAGACTCTCGATTGGGCCTGCGTTTTGTGCCCTTCCCAGATCCGAGCAGCACAGGTGATGAGGTGTTTGGCGCGCGCGATTGCTGCGACTTATCGCCTCCCCGCCGCTCGGTTATCTAGGTGTGCACCGGCACACCTTCTCAGGCAGATGTTGACCGTCCAGACCCCCAAGAAGTTTTAGTTAGCAAAGAAGCCTGCTTACAGTTTTATAGATAATGTCTCTCTGGGGCTGCGATTGTCCCCTTCCGGCTCTGGCTGCCTATCACCGGAGGGGGATGGTCTGCCGCCAGCTATCTCTGTTCAGTCCTTTGTTCGGTGCACAGGCCTGGCGGTGTCATAGGTTAGGGCTGGCTTTTCGCGTGGTAGATATCCCACAGTCTGGTTTGCTAGCCCAAATTATTTCGCTTAGATAACGCTGGGGGTGTTCAGGCCAGATTCTTACTCTAAGCGATGCAGCCCGTGCCGCGCCTCCCTGCCCAGCCCCCACTTGCTAATGGCGGATGCAGGCGTCTGCGCTGCTTCTCTGCTGGGGGAGTTACCGTAGGGCTCGCAACGTGCAGGTTTTAATTGCTTATTTACTTTTCCTCCCTGTTATGTTGCCCTCTGTGCTTCCAAGGCTCAGCACAGATTTGGCAGTGAGAAGGTTTCCTGGTGTTTGGAAACTTCTCTCTTTTTAAGACTCCCTTCCCGGGATGGGACTCCATCCCTCCCTCTTTTGTCCCTTTATTTTTTCCTACCTCCTTTCGAAGACTTGGGTTGCTTTTCTGGGTGCCTGTTGTCCTCTGCCGGAATTCAGAAGTTGTTTTGTGGAATTTACTCGGCGTTTAAATGTTCTTTTGATGAATTTGTGGGGGAGAAAGTGTTCTCCCCGTCCTACTCCTCCGCCATCTTAGCTCCTCCCCCTGTTTTGCTATTTTTTAAACCCTGTAATTTTTTTCCTGATAGCTGTACATGATGACTGGGTAAAAGGAACTGCCATAGTGAAAGCCTTTAATAATATGTGGTAAGCTCTATGGAAGAGGGGTGGAAGCATTCTATAGTCCTGTCATTAGGTCTATCTTTTAGACTTAATATACTTTTGGTCTGTGAATTTCACAAGTGTTTCTCAGTTTTTCCCTGCTTCTTAGATGGAATATGATTGGTAAGTAGGCTAGAGTTAGAATTTTCCCTTCACCTATGTTAGATAGGCATGGAAAAAAAAAGAAAACTCAATAAATTTAGGCTCTGATATAGTAATTTCTCTTAAGGTTAAACCTTGTCAAAAAGAACAGAGTATTCTGGTATGTTTCAAAACTTCTTCCATTCCCCTCCCCCTGCTGAAAATGCAAGGGAATTTTTCTCTGTTATTTACTATGAGAATCTGGTCTAGCTCCTAGAGGTAAAATTCACAAAAGCGTAGGGCCCGTTGGACACTCTTAGAGTTTTTAACTCTCAGACTTGACCAAACTGAGCCTCTGGTAGTATATCTGTTTCCTATTCTGGTACTGAATCTCATGGGGATTTCTGCTCCTGGGTTCCATTCTGATAATTTGTGGTTCTCTGTGTTTGCCTGTCTGCCTCGACCATTTTGGAGGCAGCAGTTTGTCCTGTGACCTTTAGTTCTCTGACATAAAAATTGTTGATTTTCAGTTTGTTTTCTTTTTTTACTTGTTAAGATGGAGTGATGACTTCCAAGCTTCTTACATGCCAGATCAGAAAACAGTGTTCTGCTTTTGTTCTCACAAAAATTTAAAAAACTGTCTCTGCTAGTATAACTGCTGCTGCTGCTGCTGCTGCTAAGTCACTTCAGTCGTATCCAACTCTGTGTGACCCCATAAACAGCAGCCCACCAGGCTCCCCCATCCCTGGGATTCTCCAGGCAAGAACACTGGAGTAGGTTGCCATTTCCTTCTCCAACGCATGAAAGTGAGAAGTGAAAGTGAAGTTGCTCAGTCGTGTCCGACTCTTCGTGACCCCATGGAGTGCGGCCTACTAGGCTCCTCTGTCCATGGGATTTTCCAGGCAAGAGTACTGGAGTGGGGTGCCATTGCCTTCTCTGGCTAGTATAACGAGAGAGATATAAATTGGGCATATATAAATGGAAATTATAGTAAGATACATTTCTGAAGATGAAATAGAGAGTGCTTTACTAAAACTTCACAGAAATCTTTCAATTTAGTGGTAGCTACTCCACTCAATCAATCTTGGATAATTTAAGAGCTTAAAAAAAACTAAATAATAAGATAATTTCATTTCACAAGTACCAGATAACTATTTCGTGAATTGACTGTTAGGTAGTCTGACATTAAGTAAATTGGCAAGGCAAATTAGCTTTCTATGGGTTGACTTTCAGAAAATTAGCTTAAAGCCAAAAATCACACAACATTAAAATAATAAATATTAGGATAATAAAAAGCAGGTTGCAGTGTGAAGTCAGTAAGTTAAAAAAAACTCACATTTGAATACAAATGTAAAACACTATCCAAATTAAAATATATTCTTTCTGTTAATAACTTTAAGGGGTCACAAATTTAAATATGCCAACAGACAAGATCAATGAATGAGGTTAATTTGATATTCAAAGAAAGACATTAAACTAGTTGTGTTACCATTGATACACCTACCTAGTTGTATTGCTTTGTTATTTAGTTGCAAGGTCTTTTATCTGATTCTCTTAGAACCCCATGGACTGTAGCTTGGGGTCTTAAGTTACAGACAGGCTCCTCTCTCTGTCCAAGGGATTTCCCAGGCAAGAATTCTGGAGTAGGTTGCCATTTTCTTTATTTTTTGAAACATCCCTGTGCATGTGATAGCTTATGGTGAACAGGGTCAGATTCTTGATCTCCAAAGAAGATTTAGCTTCAGGACGAGGGACCAGGCTTGATCACTCAAGAACTTTTGCCTAGCAGAGTTTTATTAAAGTGAAAAAGGGACAGAGAAAGCTTCTAACACAGACATCAGAAAGATGATGGAGAGTGCCCCCATCGCTTAGTCTAAGCAAGGGAGTTATATACTTTTTTAAATTAGTTATTGCAATAGATCAGAAGAATGTCTCAAAGTTGTAAAAATTTTACTAGTCCCACTCCCACAATTTACATTTTAAGATAACAGGATTAGTCAGAAGGTTTTCAGGAAGAAGACACTGTCCTCAAGCAGGATACATTATTATTATATAATTCTTACTAAGGAATGTAGAAAAAAATGTTTGTCCTTTCCTCCTCTTTGAGAATTCCAGACCCCTATCTTCTCCTCAAGAGCTCCACAGCCCCTCTTTCTCCTCCTCAGGGATCCCAGACTTCTTATAAACCTGCTTAGGAATTGACTTACACGCACATATATGTTTGTATACATGCATATGTGTGTTTATACATATATACACACAGACACACACAGACACACACACACACACACACACACACCGGAGAAGGCAATGGCACCCCACTCCAGTACTCTTGCCTGGAAAATCCCATGGACAGAGGAGCCTGGTAGGCTGCAGTCCATGGGTCGCTAAGAGTTGGATATGACTGAGCGACTTCACTTTCACTTTTCACTTTCATGCATTGGAGAAGGAAATAGTAACCCACTCCAGTGTTCTTGCCTGGAGAATCCCAGGGACGGGGGAGCCTGGTGGGCTGCCGTCTACGGGGTTGCACAGAGTTGGACACGACTGAAGTGACTTAGCATATATACATATATACATAAATTCACTGATAGGTTTAACTTTATAATTATACTAGTGTTACCACATTAGTTTTGACTGTTCTGTTGTTACCAATTTATAGTGTTTGATTTGTTTATTCTGGACTCATTTAATCATGTTTCTTTCTTCAAACTCTGATTTTTATTTTTACTTGCTATATATATATATAAACCTACTCTGCTTCATTTTTCTCCTTCACCCCAAATCTTCTTGAGCAATGAATGCTATAAATATTTCTTTGAACACTCTGGGCATTTCAGATAAAGCTTATCTGGAGCCTACATTTGCCCAACAGGACAATTATTGATCTGCTAACAATCTAATCTTACTCCTTCAAATTCATGGACATTGCTTAAATAAGCAGTACTTACTCATCACTGAAGACTTTGAAAATTTAGAAATCTGAAGTAGAAAGCAAAAAATTAACCGTATTTTTTACAATACAGACTTAACTCTTCTCCTGCAAGCTTTGTTTCTTTGTCCATGTATGTACATGTGTTGTTGTTGTTCAGTAGCTAAGCTAAGTCGTATCTGACTCTTTGTAGCCCCGTGGACTGTAGCACACTAGGCTCCTCCGTCCTTCACTATCTCCTGGAGTTTGTGCAGATTTGTCCATTGAGTTGGTGTTGCTTTCTAACCCTCTCATTTTCTGCCACCCCCATCTCGTCTTGCCTTCAATCTTTTCCAGCATCAGGGTTTTTTCCTTTTCAATGAATAGGCTCTTTGCATTAAGTGACCAAAGAATAGGAGCTTCAGCATCAGTCCTTCCAATGAATATTCAGGGTTAATTTCCTTTAGTATTGACTGATTTGATCTTCTTTCAGTCCAGGGGAGTCACAAGAGTCTTTTCCAGAACCACAGTTCAAAAGCATCAGTTCTTCAGTGCTCAGACTTGTTTTACGGCCCAGCTCTCATATCTGTACATGACTACTGGAAAAACCATAGCTTTGACTAACTGGACCTCTGTCAGCAAGGTGATGTATCTGCTTTTTAATGCTCTGTCTTCCCTGTTGGCTCAGATGATAAAGAGTCTACCTGCAATGCAGGCGACCCAGGTTCAATCCCTGGGTTGGGAACATCCTCTGGAGAAGGGAAATGGCAACCCACTCTAGTATTCTTGTCTGGAGAATCCCGTGGACAGAGGAGCCTGGAGGGCTACAGTTTATGTGGTCGCAAAGAGTCAAACATGACTAAGCGACTAATACATTCACTTTACAGGTTTCTCATAGCTTTTCTTTCAAGGAGCAAGTGTCTTTTATTTCACGGTTGCAGTCACTGTCCACAGTGATTTTGGAGCCCAAGAAAATAAAATCTTTCACTGTTTTTCCCCTTCTAGTTTCCATGAAATAATTGGACTGGATGTCACGATCTTAGTTATTTTAATGTTCAGCTTCAAGCCAACTTTTTATAAATTCATTTATTCATTCATTCTTCAAATATGTTTATGTATGTAAATGTGCAGATTTATTCATTGAGTCACTTATTCAACAAAGAAGACATGGTGCTATCTATAAAGGGAACTAGCAAGCTTTTTAAATCCCACACACTTTCACCCTTAAAAACTTTCCTATGCTTTAAATATTGCCTCTTGATGAAAGTGAAAGAGGAGAGTGAAAAAGTTGGCTTAAAGCTCAACATTCAGAAAACTAAGATCGTGGCATCTGGTCCCATCACTTCATGGGAAATAGATGGGGAAACAGTGGAAATGGTGTCAGACTTTATTTTTTGGGCTCCAAAATCACTGCAGAT
>NW_011494677.1:7772-26613 GCF_000754665.1 Bison bison bison | reverse complement strand
ACAGAATCACTGCAGATGGTGATTGCAGCCATGAAATTAAAAGACGCTTACTCCTTGGAAGGAAAGTTATGACCTACCTAGATAGCATATTGAAAAGCAGAGACATTACTTTGCCAACAAAGGTCCAACAAAACCAAAGGCTGTGGTTTTTCCAGTGGTCATATATGGATGTGAGAGTTGGACTGTGAAGAAAGCTGAGTGCCGAAGAATTGATGCTTTTGAACTGTGGTGCTGGAGAAGACTCTTGAGAGTCCCTTGGACTGCAAGGAGATCCAACCAGTCCATTCTGAAGGAGATCAGCCCTGGAATTTCTTTGGAAGGAATGATGCTAAAGCTGAAACTCCAGTAGTTTGGCTACCTCATGCGAAGAGTTGACTCATTAGAAAAGACTCTGATGCTGGGAGGAATTGGGGGCAGGAGGAGAAGGGGACGATCGAGGATGAGATGGCTGGATGGCATCACTGACTCGATGGACATGAGTTTGAGTGAACTCCAGGAGTTGGTGATGGACAGGGAGGCCTGGCATGCTGCAATTCATGGGGTCACAAAGAGTCAGATATTACTGAGCAACTGAACTGAACTGAACTGAAAATCATTATAAAAAACAATATTTGTACAATTATGTATAATATATGTACAGTTGACTGTGGAACCTACAGATATGGCGGGTCAGTGGTCCTATGCACTTTATGCAAAGGAATTTGATATCTGCAGGGGTCATAGAACCAATTCCCCTTGGATTTTGAAGGAGGTCTGTAAATTTTTAAATCATTCTCTTATGTTAAATGTCATGTGATATTTGATTCTTCATTATTATCAAAATTTGCTTTGATGTACAAACTTGTATCTAAATATTTGTAAACATTCTTGCTGTTTCTATAGGATAGATCCCCAAAAGTAGAATTATAGACTGTAAGGGAGTAATTCCTTTTATGATATTAACCTAAAAAATTTAAGTGCTTTCCAATGAGTTTCATAAATCTCCTCTATAGGAACAGGCATATAAAAAATTCTTCTTTCATTTCTTCTTCTCAAGTATAAGCACTATTTTTAATATTTGCTAACTTGATACGTAAGAGAAGGTTCTTCACTATACATTTTTTTTGGCCACTTGTAAGAATTATTTTTTAAATTGAAAGATACTTGCTTTATAATGTGTTGATTTCTGCTATACAACAATGTGAATGAACTATAAGTATACATATGTCCCTTCCTTCTTGAGCCTCACTCCACTCCTCCATTCCACTCCTCTAGGTCATCACAAAGCATTGAGTTGAGTTCCGTGTGCTATACAGCTGCTTCCTTCTACCAATCTATTTTACACATGGTAGTATATGTATGTCAACTCTACTCTCTCAGTTCTTCCTTCCTCTTCCCCCACTGCGTCCACAAGTTCATTCTCAGTCTGTGTGTCTGTCCTGCCTTGCAAACAGGTTCATTAGTACCAATTTTCAAGATTCCATATATATGGATTAGTATACAATATTCATTTTTTTCTTTTTGACTTACTTCACTCTGTATAACAGGCTCTAGGTTCATCCACCTTACTACAACGGATTCAAATTTGTTTCTCATTATGGCTGAGTAATATTCCTTTGTATATATGTACTACAAATTCTTTATCCATTCATCTATTGATGGCTATCTAGGTTGCTTCCACATCTTAGCTACTGTAAATAGTGTGCAGTGAACTTTGGGGTACATGTGTCTTTTTGAGTTATGGTTTTTTCAGGGTATATGCCCAGTAGTGGAGTTGCTAGGTCATATGGTGGTTTTTTCCCTAGATTTTTAAGGAGTCTCCATACTGTTTTCCATAGTAGCTGTATAAATTTACATTCCCAATGACAGTGCAAGAGGGTTCTCTCTTACCCACATCCTCTCCAGCATTTATGTTTATGATGGTGATTATGTTTGTGATTATTTGGTGATGGCCATTCAGACTTGTGTACAGTGATACCTCACTACAGTTTTGATTTGCATTTCTCTAATAATGAGCTTACTTCTTGGAAGAAAAGCTATGACAAACCTAGATAGCAGTTGAAAAGCAGAGAGATTACTTTGCTGATAAACGTCCATTGAGTCAAAGCTGTGGTTTTTACCATAGTCATGTATGGATGTGAGAGTTGGATAATGAAGAAGGAAGGGTGAATGCTGAAGAACTGATGGTTTTGAACTGTAGTACTGGAGAAGACTTTTGAGAATCTCTTGGACAGCAAGGAGATCAAACTAGTCAATGCTAAAGGAAATCAGTCCTGAATATTCATTGGAAGGACTGATGCTGACGCTGAAGCTCCAGTACTTTGGCCACCTGATACAAAGAGCCAACTCATTGGAAAAGACCATGATTCTGGGAAAGATTGAAGGCAGGAGGAAAAGGGGATGGCAGAGGATGAGATGGTTGGATGGCATCACCAACTCAATGAATATGGGTTTGAGAAAACACAGGGAGGTGGTGAAGGACAGGGAAGCCTGGTATGCTGTAGTTCATGGGATCACAAAGAGTCGGAAGTGACAAGCAACTGAACAACAACAACGATAATGAGCATGTTGAGCATCTTTTCATGTGTTTGTTGACCATCTGTATGTCTTCTTTGGAGAAATGTCTGTTTAGGTCTTCTGCCCATTTTTTTATTGGGTTGTTTGTTCTTCTGGTATTTAGCTGCATGAGCTGCTTGTATATTTTGGAGATGAATCCTTTGTCAGTTGCTTCATTTGCAGTGATATCCATTCTGAGTATTGTCTTTTCATCTTGTTTAATGTTTCTTTTGCTGTATTAGATCTCATTTGTTTATTTTGTTTTTATTTCCATTACTCTAGGAGGTTAGTCAAAGAGGATCTTGCTGAGATTTTTATCAAAGAGTTCTCTATGTTTTCCTCTACGAGTTTTATAGTGTCTGGTCTTACAATTAGGTCTTTAATCCATTTTGAGTTTATTTTTGTGTATGGTGTTAGGAAGTGTTCGAATTTCATTCTTTTACATGCTGTCCAGTTTTTCCAGCACCACCTTTTGAAGAGGCCATCATCCTTTCTCCATTGTATATTCTTGCCCCCTTTTTCAAAGATAAGGTGCCCATAGGTATGTGGGTTTATTTCTGGGCTTGCTTTCTATCTTATTCCATTGATTTATGTATTTTTTTGTGTGCCAGTGCCATACTGTCTTGATTACTGTAGCTTTGTAGTATAGTCTTTGAAGTTAGGAAGACTGATTCCCCCAACTCCATTTTTCTCAGGATTTCTTTGACTATTTATTCATGGTCTTTTGTGTTTCTATACAAGTTGTAAATTTTTTTTGTTCTAGTTCTCTGAAAAATTACTTTGGTAATTTGATAGGAATCATTGAATTTGTTGATTGCTTTGGTAGTATAGTCATTTTCACAATATTGATTTTTCTAATTAAAAAACATAGTGTATTTCTCCATCTCTTTGTGTTCTTTGATTTCTTTCATCAGTATCTTATATGTTTCTGCATATAGGTCTTTTGTCTCCTTAGGTAGGTTTATTCCTAGGTATTTTATTCTTTTCGTTGAAATGGTGAGTGGGATTGTTTTTTTAATTTCTCTTTCTGATTTTTCGTTGTTAGTGTATAGGAATGCAAGAAATTTCAATATTAATTTTACATTCTGAGATTTTACTAAATTCATTGATTAACTCTAGTAATTTTCTGATGGTATCTTTAGGGTTTTCTATGTATAGTATCATGTTATCTGCAAAAAGTGAGAATTTTCCTTCTTGTTTTCCAGTCTTGATTCCTTTTATATATTTTTATTTTCTGATTGCAGTTGCTAGGACTCCCAGAACTATATTAAATAATAGTGGTGAGAATGGGCACCCTTCTCTCATTCTTGATCTTAGAAGAAGTGCTTTCAGGGTTTTACCATTGAGAATAATGTTTGCTGTGGGTTTGTTTTACATTGCTTCTATTATGTTGAGGTTAGGTTCCTTCTTTGCCCACTTTCTGGAGTTTTTTTTTTTTTTAATCATAAATGGGTGTTGAATTTTGTCAAAAGCTTTCACTGCATGTATTAAGATTGTCATATGGTTTTTATCTTTCAATCTGTTAGTATGGTGTATCATTGATCAATTCACATATATTGAAGATTTCTTGAATCCTTGGGATAAACCTCCCTTGATCATAGTGTATGATCCATAGTGTATATCATAGTGTATTGTTGGATTCAGTTTTATAGTATTTTGTTGAGAATGTTTATCTGTGATATTGGTCTGCCCACAGTTTTCTTTTTTTGCAGTATCTTTTTCTGGTTTTGGTGTAAGGGTGATTGTGGCCTCATAGAATGAGGTTGGAAATGTTCTTCCCTCTGCAATTTTTTGGGTAGTTTGAGCATTTCTAAATGTTTGGTAGAATTCACCTGTGAGACCATCTGGCCCTGGGCTTTTGTTTGTTGGAAGATTTTGATCACAATTTCACAGTTTGTGATTGGTCTGCTCATATATTCTATTTTCCCCTTGTTCAGTCTTGGGAGGTTGTACTGTTCTAAAAATTTGCCCATTTCTTTGGGGTTATCTGTTTTATTGGCATATAGTTGCTCATTGTAGCCTCATATGATGTTTTTGTTTTTGTATCTGCATTGTCTATTGTAATTTCTTTTTCATTTCTAATTTTATTGTTTTGAGTCTTCCCTTTTTTCTTGATGAGTCTGGCTAATAGTTTTTCAATTTTGTTTATCTTCTCAAAGAACCAACTTTCAGTTGTACTGATCTTTGCTATTTTTTTTTCTTCATTTCTGCTCTAATCTTTATGATTTATTTCCTTCTACTAATTTTGGGAGTTCTTTGTTCTTCTTCTTCTAGTTTTTTTTAGGTATGTGGTTAGGTTGTTTATTTGATGTTTATCTCATTTCTTGAGGTAGGATTGTATTGCTATAAAACTCTCTTAGAACTGCTTTTGTTGTATCCCATAGGTTTTGGATAATTGTGTTTTTGTTGTCATTTCTAGGTATTTTTTGATTTCCTCGTTGATTTCAGTGATCACTTGGTTGTTTAGAATTGTATTATTTAATCTCAGTGTTTGTGTTTTTTTACAGCTTTTTTCCTGTAATTGATATCTTTTTTTTTTGTAATTGATATCTAATCTCCTAGCATTTTAGTCAGAAAAGGTACTTGATACAATTTCAGTTTCTTAAATTTACTGATGCTTGATGTGATGCATGTGATCTATCCTGGAGATGTTCCATGTGCACTTGAGAAAATAGTGCATTCTGATGCTCTTGGGTAGAATGCCCTTCCCAGGTGGCACTAGTGGTTAAGAACCCTCCTGCCAATGCAGAGGATGTAAGACACAGGTTCGATCCCTGGGTTGGGAAGATCCCCTGGAGGAAGGCAGGGCAAGCCACTCCAGTATTCTTACATGGAGAATCCCATGGTCAGAGGAGCCTGGTGGGCTACAGTCCATAGGGTCACAAAGAGTAGAACATGACTGATGATGCATGTTCTCTAAATATCAATTAGGTTCATCTGGTCTAATGTGTCATTTAAGGCTTGTGTTTCCTTATTAATGTTCTGTCTGGATGATCTGGTATAAGTGGGATGTTAAACTCCCCACTATTATTTTGTTAATGTCAACTTCCTCTTTTATATCTGTTAGCATTTGCCTTCTGTATTGAGTTACTCCTGTGTTGGGTACATAAATATTTATAATTGTTATGTCTTCTTGTTTTGATCCCTTGATCATTATGTAGTGTTCTTTGTTTCTTGTAGTAGCCTTTATTTTAAAATATATTGTGTCTGATATGAGAATTGACACTCCAGCTTTCTTTTGACTTCCTTTTGCATGGACTATCTTTTTCCATCCCCCTTTGTTATGGTTCTAATTAAGTCTTCTTTGTCTGTTGCTGAGATTGAACATATATTCATGTGTTTAATATTGTATGTTGATCATAGAATTATCTGTTTCTGCCTTTTACCCATTGGGTTTCTACTTCCATGTGGTATATAAGCTGTGGTGTCATGTATATTATTCATTTTAAAAATATATAGTGGCTATTTTATTTTATTGATCCAACTATTCTCATCCCATTATAATATTGTTTTGCATTTTATAACTGTTGGTAAAAATCAAAGATTTATGTTGATATGTGTCAAATTTTCTAATTATTCCATTTTGGATTATTTATTCAAAATCCTTTGTTATTTTCAGGATAGTTTTATGTCTTCTTTACATGATGTTACACACTCCTTGTTTTAATTATTTACTTGTATCACATAGTTTTGTTACTGGTGTGATCAGAGATCTTTTTCATTACAGTTACTATGTAGGACAGTTAAGAATATTTGCCTATTCATTTTTATTTAGTCAACTTACTAAACTACAGAACATTATTGAAGTTTCTGGTAGACAATTATCTCTTGAAAATAGCGATAAAATTACCCTTTTATTTATAGTAGCTGTACTTTTAGTTATCTATATTGCTGTATTATATTGATGGGATCTTAAAGGAAAAATTAAAATCATAGGGGTTATTTTCTATGTACCTTGGAAGTCATCCTTGCCCTCTGACACAGTGTGTCTCAGATACACCTTGGGTTATTCAGTACCACTTATGTAATCAGTCACTTTTGAGAAGCTTTGGCACTTTTGAAAAGGGAATGATATTCAAGACCACAATTAGATCCCTAAGAGTACACACTTTATTTTTTCACATAAGGACTTAAGACATACTAGAGATACACTGAGGTTACAATCTCCTGTTTTTAAAAAGCAGAATTATCCTTTTCTCAGAGAGGCTCATGGATTTTGGATGGTATGAAAGAATACATGGATCTTTAATCACACTTTTGCCATAAACAACTAGAAAGCTGGGAAGAAATGTATGAAACAGCAGTTTTCAGGTACTAGACAGTAGGATAGGGCTTTGTTCCATGAGAGAAGGGAAACAAATGAGATGTGATTTCCCTGGTTCTCTTCCTGTTGTCAGATTTTGGACTGCTGTGCCTTGGGTAGACACGGGCATAGTAGGTTGAAGAGACAGAGATTGGAGTTAAGAGATTAAAGTAGGTAGAATTTTGGAGGCAGAGTTCCAGGGAAGAAGCACTGGTATGCAGAAACAGCTTCAGAAGTTTGCATAGAGGTCCCCATGGGCCTGTTGATGAATATCAAACCGTACAAGACCAGGCAAAGAATGACAAAACTATAAGCTGAACAATTATCAGTGTTTACAGAAGGCTGGAGTTATCTGAGTTACAGTCAATCAGAGTGAAGCTATTTCTTTGAAAACCTGGGATATTCACTAGAGATCCCAGAAAAATCATGCTTTGCTGCTGCTGCTGCTGCTGAGTTGCTTCAGTCGTGTCTGACTCTGTGCGACCCCATAGATGGCAACCCACCAGGCTCCTCTGTCCCTGAGATTCTCCAGGCAAGAATGCTGGAGTGGGTTGCCATTCTATCAGTGGTTTTTTTTTGGGGGGTGATTTTGCTCCCTAGAAGGCATCTGGAGGATATTTTCTAGTTGTCACACCAGTGGAGCTTCTGGATAGGGTGGGTAGAGGTCCTCACCACCCTGCTTGGCCAGAAAAACACCTACAGCAAAGAATTTTCTGGCCCCAAATGTCAATAGTGCTGAGGCTGAAGCTTTGTGGTACTAATAATGTGGATGCACGTCCTTGACAGTGATATGGGAAACTTGGTCTTTTGATTCCCATGAGAAAGGGCTACTAATTAAGGACTAAAAAATAAAAGGAATTTGGGGAAAATCTATGCAAGGTATGAACGGGAAAAAGAATACAAATAAGCCAAGACTAGTGATAAAGGAGTGTTGAAAAAATATGGGAAGGAGGGTTTTCATACAACTAGCGTATATTTATTTTTGAATGACATAACCACAATATGTGCATTTCTTATGATGTTTTGAACTCCTAAGACACTCAGAAAGTGGATCTTTGGATTTTAAAACCAAGAAGTCAGTAACAGAATAATAACTCTTATGTGTAGAAGTTATTTTGGTGTGGTGTAGTTGTGAAAGCCTTTAAAAGATAAATGAATAATTTTGCTTTTTTTTTTTTTTCCAGAACAAGAATTGTAGTTGAAAATGTGTGGAAGGAAAGAATGTGTCTTATATTCCTTTACTGGATTTTCATTCTTTGCTAACAATCTTGGTGTAAAAAAAAATCCATAGCTTCAGTCCTGGTTGGAAATTAGTCCTGACCTTAACAGGTTTCAGCGTGAGAGCTCTTCAGATATGTGACTGCTTATTTGTAGTTATGTTTTCTGAGGTATTTCTTTTTTCTCTGTGATGTTTGTTTCTGAGTTGTAACAAAGAAATTTCAGTTGAGTTGCATATGGTTTAGCTCCTAGCGTAACAGTTGCCTGAGCCTACTAACATTTATATCCCTGCCTGTAATGATTTACTTAAAAAATCTTTTATTTTGAAATATTTGTAGAATCTCAGGAAATGCATATAAATGCACTGAATGATTGAGTTTTTACCACACGGAGCTTCTCATCTGTTACCCGTGGAAAGCATTTTATTCCTATCATTAGTTCTAGAGTGACCTAATAGTTGAACAAATGACCATGATCTAGAGCAAAAATATTAAGGGAATTTTAGAAAACTGAAGGTCCTTGAAAGGTTTATTTTGGGTGAAGAAATAGTCCTATACCTCAGTTAATTTAAGATTAAGGATATTTTTACTTAGTGCTTTGAAACTTAGTGCTTTTCTGTGTACAGTTCTTTTGTCTCCTTAGGTGAGTTTATTCCTAGATATTTAATTCTTTTTGTTGGAATGGTGAATGGGGTTGATTCCTTAATTTCTCATTCTGATTTTTCATTATTGATACATAGAAATGCAAATGATTTCTGTGTGTTGATTTTGTATACTGCAACTTTGCTAAATTCACTGATTAGCTCTAGTAAATTTCTGATACTATCTTTAGGGTTTTCTATGTACAGAATCATGTCATCTGCAGACAGTGAGAGCTTTACTTCTTTTCTGATCTGGATTGCTTTCTTTTTCTTCTCTGATTGCTGTAGCTAGGACTTCCAAAACTATGTTGAATGATAGTGGTGAAAGTGGACATCCTTATCTTGTTTCTGATCTTAGGGAGAATGCTTTCCATTTTGTACCATTGAGAATAATGTTTGCTGTAGGCTTATCATATATGGCCTTTACTATGTTGAGGTAGGTTCCTTCTATGCCCATTTTTTGAAGAGTTTTAATCATAAACAGGTCCTGAATTTTTTTTAAGGTCCTGAATTTTGTCAAAGGCTTTTTCTGCATCTATTGAAATAATCATATAGTTTTATCTTTTAATTTGTTAACATGGTGTATCAGATTGATTGATTTGCATATATTGAAGAATCCCTGCATTCCTGGAATAAACCCAACTTGATCATGCTGTATGAGCTTTCTGATGTGTTGCTGAATTTTGTTTGTTAAAATTGTGTTGAGGACTTTTGCATCTATGTTCGTCAGTGATATTAGCCTGTAGTTTTCTTTTTCTGTGTTGTCTTTGTCTGGTTTTGGTATCAGGGTGATGGTGGCCTCATAGAATGAGTTTGGAAGTGTTCCTTCCTCTGCAGTTTTTTGAAAGAGTTTTAGAAGCATAGCCATTAGCTCTTCTCTAAATGTTTGATAGAATGCTCCTGTGAAGCCATCTGGTTCTGGGATTTTGTTTTTTGGGAGACTTTTGATCACAGCTTCAATTTCAGCACTTGTCATTGGGTTGCTCATAATTTTTATTTCTTCCTGGCTCAGTCTTGGAAGATTGAACTTTTCTAAGAACCTGTCAATTTCCTCCAGGTTATCCACTTTATTGCCATATAGTTGTTCATAATAGTCTCTTATAAACCTTTGTATTTCTGCATTGTCTGTTGTAACCTATCCTTTTTCATTTGTAATTTTGTTGATTTGATTCTTCTCTTTTTTTTCTTGATGAGTCTGGCTAAAGGTTGGTCAATTTTATCTTCTCAAAGAACCAGCTTTTAGTTTTATTAGTCTTTAATAGTGTTTCTTTCATTTCTTTTTCATTTATTTGTGCTTGGATTTTTTAAAAATTTATTTATTTATTTAAATTTTATTTTATTTAACTTTACAACATTGCATTGGTTTTGCCATATATCAAAATGAATCTGCCACAGGTATACATGTGTTCCCCATCCTGAACCCTCCTCCCTCCTCCCTCCCCATACCATCCCTGTGCTTGGATCTTTATGATTTCTTTTCTTTTACTAATTTTTGGGTCTTTTTGTTCTTCTTTTTCCAGTTGTTTTAGATGTAAAGTTAGGCTGTCTATTCAATGTTTTTCTTGTTTCTTGAGGTAGGATTGTATTGCTATAAACTTCTCTCTTAGGACTGATTTTGTTGCTTCCCATAGGTTTTGAGTTGTCATTTTTTCATTGTCATTTGTTTCTAGAATTTTTAAAATTTCCCTTTTGATTTCTTCAGTAACCTGTTGGTTATTTAGAAACGTGCTGTTTAATCTCCATGTGTTTGTGTTTCTTACAGTTTTTTCCTTGTAATTGATATCTAGTCTCAGAGTGTTGTGGTTGGCGAAGATGCTTGATATGATTTCAATTTTCTTAAATTTACTGAGGTTTGATTTGTGACCCAAGATGTCTATCCTGGAGAATGTTCCATGTGCACTTTAGAGGAATGTGTATTCTTCTGCATTTGGATGCTATGTCCTGAAGATGTCAACGAGATTCATCTCATCTAATATATCATTTAAGACTTGTGTTTCCTTATTAATTTTCTGTTTTGGTGGTCTGTCCATTGGTGTGAATGGGGGAGTAAAGTCTCCTACTCTTATTGTGTTACTGTCAATTTCTCCTTTATGTTTGTTAGTGTTTTATGTATTGAGGTGCACCTATGTTGTGTGCATAGGAGTTATAATTGTTATGTCTTCCTCTTGGATTGATCCCTTGATCATTATGTAGTGTTCTTCCTTATCTCTTGTAATCTTAATTTTAAGGTCTATTTTGTCTGATGTGAGGATTGCTACTCCTGCTTTCTTTTGCTTCACATTTGCATGGAATATATTTTTCCATCCTCTCACTTTCAGTCTGTATGTGTCTTGAGGTCTGAAGTGGTTTTCTTGTACACAGCATATATATGGGTCTTGTTTTTGTATCCATTCAACCAGTCTGTGTCTTTTGGTTGGAGCATTTAATCCATTTACATTTAAAGTAGTTATTGATATAGATATTCCTATTGCCCTTTTCTTAATTGCTTGGGGTTGATTTTATAGATCTTTTTTCTTCTCTTGTATTTCTTGACTATATAAGTTCACTTAGTGTTTGTTGTGAAGCTGGTTTGGTTGCACTGAATTCTCTTAACTTTTACTTGTCTGAAAAGCTTTTTATTTCTCCATCAGTTTTGAATGAGAGATCCTTGCCGGGTACAGTAATCTTGGTTGTGGATTTTTCCCATTCAGTACTTTAAATATATCCTGCCATTCCCTTCTGGCCTACAGAGTTTCTGCTGAAAGATCAGCTGTTAAGCGTGTGGGTTTTCCCTTGTATGTTACTTGTTGCTTTTCCCTTGCTGCTTTTAATATTCTTTCTTTGTGTTTAGTCTTTTTAAGTTTGATTAGTATGTGTCTTGATGTGTTTCTCCTTGTGTTTATCCTGTATGGGACTCTTTGTGCCTCTTGGACTTGACTGTTTCCCTTTCCATGTTCGGGAAATTTTCAACCATCTCTTCAAAAATTTTCTCATACACTTGCTTTCTCTCTTCTTCTTCTAGGACCCCTGTAATTCAAATGTTGGTGCATTTGATATTGCCCCAGTCCATGGGGTCGCGAAGAGTCGGACACGACTGAGCGACTTCACTTTCACTTTTCACTTTCATGCATTGGAGAAGGAAATGGCAACCCACTCCAGTGTTCTTACCTGGAGAATCCCAGGGATGGGGGCTGCTGATTATGGGGTCGCACAGAGTCGGACACGACTGAAGTGACTTAGCAGCAGCAGCAGCAGCAGAGGTCTCTGAGACTATCCTCAGTTCTTTTCATTCTTTTTACTTTATTCTGCTCTTCAGAAGTTATTTTCAGCATTTTATCTTCCAGCTCACTGATTCATTCTTCTGCTTCAGATATTCTGCTCTTGATTCATTCTAGATCATTTTTAACTTCAATCATTGTGTGTCTCTGCATGTTCATTCTTTAATTCTTCTAGGTCTTTGTTAATTGATTCTTGAATTTTTCTCCATTTGCTTTCAAGGTTTACTATCAGTTATCTGAATTCTTTTTCAGATGGCTTGCCTCTTTCCTCTTCATTTATTTGGACTTCTGTGTTTTTAGTTTGTTTCTTCATTTGTGTAGTAGTTCTCTGCCTTTTCATTTTCTAACTTATTGTGTTTGAGGTCTCCTTTTCTAGGTTTCAAGGTTGAATTCTTTCTTCCTTTTGGTGTCTGCCCTGTAAGATTGATCCAGTGGTTTGTGTAAATTTCTTATAGGGTGAGATTTGTGCTGAATTTTTGTTTATTGTTTTTCCTCTGATGGGCAAGGCTGAGAGAGGCGGTAATCCTGTCTTCTGATGATTTTGTTAGTATTTTTGTTTTGTTTGTTGTTTGGATGAGGAGTCCTGCACAGGGTGCTTTGGTGGTTGGGTGATGTTGGGTCTTGTATTCCAGTGGTTTCCTTTGTGTGAATTCTCACTATTTGATACCCCTTAGGGTTAGTTCTCTGGTAGTCTAGCATCTTGGAGTCAGTGCTCCCACTCCAAAGGCTCAGGGCTTGATCTCAGGAACAAAGTTTCCACAAGTGGTTTGTTATGGCATTAAGTGAGATAAAAACAAGTATCAAAAAATGAGAAACCAAAGTTGGACCCCAGACAAATGGCAGTTACAAAATCAGGCAAATAATAATTGAAATAATGGAATATTCACATATACATATATACCCATGAGCAAAGTCAAAACATTCCAACAACAATAAAGTACAATAGATTGACTCGGTGAACAACAGAAATAAAAAATTATATTTACTAATTAAGAACAAAACTAACTAAAGCACAAACTGGAAAACAAAACTAAAGCAAAGTGCCAAGTGGGAAATAAAGGAATTAAAAAAACAAACAAACTAACAAATGTGTTGAGAGGAAAGGAAAGAAAGAAAAGAGAGAAAGAATAGATATGCAAAGTTAAATAGAGGCAGATCAAGAAGATTTATATAAAAGAATAACTGCAAGGGCAAAAGAGCAGTACGAAAGGCAAACAAAGGAATAAATGTAGAAAGAATATAATAGATTTTAAAAAATTAAAAGTTAAAATTATAAAAAAGAGGAAAAAAAAAAGAGAGAAGAAAAAGAAATGGAATAAAAGGAAAACTCCACAGAACTACAAAGGCCCAATGTAGAGGCAGAGGTTAATAACAACAGTAAAAAGTGTGACTGAATATACATATATACATATACACCCATAAGCAAAATAAAAACAGTCCAACAAAAATAAAGGGCAATAGTTAGACCTGGCAAACAAAGGAAACCAAAAATTATGTCTACCAGAACAAAAGTAACTGAAGCATAAACTGGAAAACAAAACTAAACCAAGGTGCCAATTGGGTTATAAAGCAATGAAAATAAAACAAACAAATATGTTGAAACTAAAGGAAAGAAATAAAAGAAAGAAAGAATAGATATGTAGAGTTAAATAGAGGTAGATAAATAAGATTTATATATATTAAAATTAACTGCAAGGGGAAAAGAACAGTAGGAAAAGCAAACAAAGGAATAAATTTAGAAAAAATAATAATAGGTTTAAAAAATTAAATTAAAAAAGAGAAAAGGAAAAAAAAAAAACCCAAACTGTCCAGAACTGCAAAAGCCCAACAACGAGGCAGAGGTTTATAACAACAATGAAAAAATTTGAATGAGGGGAAAAAAAAAAAAGCTCAAAAGCTTAGTTAGATTTCAAGTGCCAATAAAATCTAACAACTACAACGCGGGGGCGGGGGAGGGAAAAAAAGAGGAAAAATCCAAAATAATCTACAGAACAAGTCAAAACACAAGAATAATAAATGTTTTTCTTGAGTCACCGCTGTCAGCGTCCTTTCCCTCGCTGGGAGTCACAGTCTGCCTCACCTCCCTAGGATGCCCTCCAACACTGTGCTGGTCTCTGGACCTGCTGTGGGGGCAGCTCAGATTCTAATCTGCTCCTACTCCTGTGTGTTCTTGCCTCCAATGTCCACAGCTGTCAGAACTAGTGTGTTTTCTTTTGTGGGAGCTCTCAATGTCCTTTTACATATGTTCCATAGACACAGAGTCTGCCTAGTTGATCATGAGAATTTAATCTGCAGCTTGTACAGCTGGTGGGAGGGTTTTGGGTCTTCTTCCTTAGCCACACTGTCCCTGGGTTTCAACTGTGGTTTTATTTCCACCTCTGCATATTGGCCGTCTACTGGGGTTTGCTCCTGAGGCTGCCCTGGAAGACTTGGGCCTGCCCCAGTGAGGGCCAGGTGTGGAGGTGGTGCAGCTGCTTGGCTTGCAGGGGTTCTGGCAGCACCAGGTACTCAGCAGAGTTGGCGGCTAGGGTAGCAGGAAATATAGTCCTCTAGAAGGGTGGATATGGGAAAACTCTTTAATAGTATAAACAATATAGAAGAAATAATGGAGTTAAATCATTATCAACAGATGCTAAAACTAGTGGGTGAAACTCTTATGAGGACCCAGATACTTACATATGTCCATATTACATACACAAGTTGTCTCCTCCAATGGAACCGTTACAACTTACAGTGGAAAAAACTTGGAAGACATCACCTAAACGAAGTGATCCAAATGTGACAACACAATGACATCATGTGTAGCTAGCAAAGTAATGCTCAAGATCCTCCAAGCCACGCTTCAACAGTACGTGAACAGTGAACTTCCAGATGTTCAAGGTGGATTTAGAAAAGGCAGAGGAACCAGAGATCAAATTGCCAACATTTGTTGGACCCTAGAAAAAGCAAGAGAGTTCCAGAAAAACATCTACTTCTGCTTTATTGACTATGCCCAAGCCCATGACTGTGTGGATCACAACAAACTGTTGAAAATTCTTAAAGAGATGGGAATACCAGACCACCTGACCTACCTCCTGAGAAATCTGTATGCAGGTCAGTAAGTAACAGTTAGAACTCGACATGGTTCCAAATCAGGAAAGGAGTATGTCCAGGCTGTATATTGTCACCCTGCTTATTTAACTTATATGCAGAGTACATCATGTGAACTACCAGGCTGGATGAAGCACAAGTTGGAATCAAGATTGCCAGGAGAAATATCAATAACATCAGATATGCAGATGACACCACCCTTATGGCAGAAAAGGAAGAAGAACTAAAGACCCTCGATGAAAGTGAAAGAGGAGAGGGAAAAAGCTGGCTTAAAATTCAACATTCAGGAAACTAGGATTATGGCATCCGGTCCCATCACTTTTGGTAAGTAGATGGTGAAGCCATGGAAACAGTGAGAGACTTCATTTTTAGTTGGGGGGGGGGGGTTCCAAAATCACTGCAGATGGTGACTGCAGCCATGAAATTAAAAGATGCTTGCTCCTTGGAAGAAAAGTTATGACCAAACTAGACAGCATATTCAAAAGCAGACACATTACTTTGCCAACAAAGGTCTGTCTAGTCAAAGCTATGGTTTTTCCAGTAGTCATGTATGTATGTGAGAGTTGGACTATAGAAAAAACTGAGCACCGAAGAATTGATGCTTTTGAATTGTGGTGTTGGGAAGACTTCAGAGTCTCTTGGACTGCAAGGAGATCCAACCAGTCCATCCTAAAGGAAACCAGTCCTGAATATTCATTGGAAGGACTGATGCTGAAGCTGAAACTCCCAATACTCTGGCCACCTGATGCGAAGAACTGACTCACTGGAAAAGACCCTGATGCTGGGAAAGATTGAAGGCAGGAGGAGAAGGGGACGACAGAGGATGAGGTGATTGGATGGCATGACTGACTTGATGGGCATGAGTTTGAGTAAGCTCCGGGAGTTGGTGATGGACAGGGAAGCTTGGTGTGCGGCAGTCAACGGGATCACACAGAGTTGGACATGACTGAGTGACTGAACTGAACTGACAACATGTGTCTCTTGAGAAAGGCAATATTATTTCAGTGAGATATTGGGTTGGCCCAAAATTCATTCTGGTTTTTCTGTAAGATGTTCTAGAAAAGCATGAATGGACTTTTTGGCCAAGCCAGTATTTCAGAGTAAACACACACACACACACACACACACACACACACACTACAACATGAAAGTGATATGACAGAAGCTAGGGCAGTGGAAACCGCAAACAGAACACTTTTTTCCATGTATATCTTAGCCATGGAATACAGGAATTAGAATCACATTCTTAAATTGAGATGTTAGAAATTGAGAGGTGTTTTATATCATTTTCAGGAGTAGCATAGCCTAGTGGTCAAGGGCAGAGACTGAAACCAGATTTCTTTGGTTTAAATTGTCTCCACCACTTACTAGCCATGTGACTTTTGGCAAGTTAAATATCTATGCCTCCAGGTTATTCATCTTTAGAGTGGGAATAATAATTGTCCCAACCTTACAGGACTGTTGTGAGGGTTTGAGTAAATCAATGTAAAGTGCTCAGAATGGAGGCTCACACATTGGCAAGCACCATAAAGCTGTTCCTATCGTTAATTAGTTAATTACAAAGATTATCTGATACTGTCTTGGAATACAAAAAACTTTTGCTTAAAAATCAAACAAACAAAAACTAATGAAGTAAACAAACGATCCTGGTCAAGGGCAGTGCTATGCTGTTAAATGTTTACCAAGTAGCTTGAGGAAGCGTAAAGTCCTCATCTATGTATACAGATACTTCAGACCACCACATGATGTTACTGAAAATGAAGATAGGAAGAAGTGTACACAGTCCTCCTTGCAAGCTGATACTGGCTGGCTCTAACACACCGCTGGAATGGTGTCATTTTCAATAGAATTTAAGTAGATGGTTCTGGAATTGCACGCTAAATTTTCAGGTGGACATTTGAAGGTGTTAAGTTTTCCAGATATTTCAAATATTGTGAGCCTCACTTTATAGCTCCTTTTTAGCATGTGTGTGCATCTGTGCCTACTTTAGGCTAAGAAACCAAGCATTTGATTTGTAGAATTGTCTCTGTAAATAAATCAAAGAAACAAAATTACACTAGATGAAAATACCAGAGTAAGCCTGATGATCCATCAGATAATTTTGCTTTCTATGAGAAAACATTTTTAAATGACTATCTGAATTTAAAAAAATGATTTTAGGTGTGCACTTCCAGGATGATATGCAATTGTACTGAAGGCTACGCACCTCCAAATTGTACCACGAGAGCCAGAATATCGCCTGGGGCACAGGGCAAGTATCTATTTCTTTTATATATCCAGTTAATAGAATCGTCAAATTACTTGCCTTCACAAAAACATAGTTAGGTTTTTGCCACTTAGAAAGAAACCAATATTTGTAATTAAAAGGTAAACAAATAGGCTTCCAAAAGAAATAGAAACCAATATGCTTTCTTAATCTTGCTTTTTTCCCCCTAATATTAACTTTTCAATATGACTGAAGCTGAGTATCTTTTAAAATTTTTATTTACTTGTGTCTGACTTTCTCCTTTAAATTATCCTTCAACTCTTTCCCACGTTTATGGTTGATGCTGTGATCTGAGCTCTATACCAGCAACACAGCCTGTGTCTAGCACTAATATGTGTCTGTTATAGAAGAAATAAAGGAAGTAGAAGATAAACCTTTAGTCTGAAGGAGTTTTCAGTTTAAATGATAAAAATCTATTAATTGCTGTTAAAGAGATGACAGAAGGAGGCTAAAACAGTATTCTGTTTGTCATGACTTTAGTTTTTGTCATTCATCCACTGATTTAGCAATATTTCTTGAATTCCTAATGTATATGCCAGATGCTTATCATATGACACTAGGCATGTACAGATAGTAAAACAAAGCCTCACTCCTCATGGAACTGAAAGAATACCCAGTGCTAATTAGTTGCAGAATTAGAGTTAGGGATCATGTCTCCTATTTTTTATGCCTGTGCCATTCTAGTAACACGGCAATGACTCCATAGGTAAAAACAGATCCCCAGTGTTGGAGAGCCAGCACTCTAATAAAGATAAATAAGATATGCACAGATATAGTAGAATTCTGTGATAATGCACCTTGTAATAATGCACGTTTGTTGGTTATATGTCTCTGAAGTTATGGGGTTCTACTTATACTGGGATTTTGCTGTAGCTGCTGTATAAGGTAGAATACATTAGAACTTCCTGGAACTTAGTGTCTGTTCTTTTAGAATGAGAGTTTATAGAGATAGTCTTAAATATTATGATTCTATCATTATTTTTATTCATTTATTTTAATTAGAGGCTAATTATTATTATTTTTCATTGTTACTTGAATTATGACTAAAATTAAGAACATTGTGATAAGTTTGCTGTAACTTAAAAGTACACAGCTTAATTTTTTTCTCTGATTTTTTATGTATGTTTATTTTTAGATTTACTCACGAAAAGAACTTCTGAGAAGGGCGGGGAGAAGCAGTGGCTTTTGGCTATCTACATTGCTTTACCTGTTCTCGTTGTAGCAACCATAATAGTTGCTTCATGGAAGCTTTCGAAAAAGTGGTTTAGCAAGAAAGAGGAATCCCAAAGTAGTGGGTAAATTAAATTTGTGTTCTGAAGTTAAACCATTTAAATCTAGTCAGATGTAAGGCAATATTATGAACAGCAACAGTACTTCACATTTTATAGGAATTTTGAATGCTACATCAATATCTCATTTAATTGTTTGAGATAGTTTTGGATATCCTTATTTTAAAGTTTCAAAAAGTTCAGAATCTGGTTTAATAACTTGCCAATGTTATTGCCTCGGTAATTGAGACAGGAAGAGTGGAA
>NW_011494677.1:5980-7672 GCF_000754665.1 Bison bison bison | reverse complement strand
ACATCTGTTGCTTTCACATGCCCAGTGGTTCTTGTTTCTATTATATACAAGCTAAACTTTTCCAATATATCATGGCTTTCTCTTTGTTGAAATTTCTGCTTTATATACTCTGAAAGTGAAAGTGTTGGCCGTTTAGTCATGTCCTACTTTAGTCATGTCCTACTGTTCACAATCCTGTGGACTGTAGCCCACCAGGTTCCTCTGTCCATAGGATTCTCCATGCAGGAATACTGGAGTGGGCTGCCATTCCCTTCTCCAGGGACTCTTCTTGACCCAGGGATCGAACCTGGGTCTTGCTGCGCATTGCAGGCAGAGTCTTTACCATTTGAGCCACCAGGCAATGAATAAATATATAACATTCAGTGTAGTTATATATTCTTGGTGTATTTTCTTTTCATCATTAACAATTGTATCTTAAATTCTGTTTTTACTCTTTTATATTGTTGTATCCCACCTTGCTTTATGCAAGTTAGATTTATCTATTACATATTTTTCATCCCTTATTTTCAATCTTTCTTAGATTTTAGTTGATATCCTATAAACAGCCTTTATATGAAAAATATAGTAGTAGAGTTTTCATATTTATATGTTTAATGTATGATCGCAGATATTCATGTTGAAATTTACCATCTTATTTTCTTCCTACTTACTATCCTCTTTTTTGGCATTATTTCCTTTTCCCCAATTCCATTTTTTTATTATGATTTTTCTGGCTTCTTTTACTATTTTGTACATTTTTAATTCTGTTTTTATTGTTTTAATGGTTTTTGGTAACTTGTATTTGTAGCAAATGTTATATATATACAATGTCTTAATTTAATCATTATATGTAGTCTTCTGAATAAGACAAGGATCTTGGCCTTGTAACACTAATCTATCTTTTTTGATCTATTTATCATTTGGTTTTTCAGTTTCCTCCAAATAAATTTTGTGTTTTTTATAATTATCATTGTTATATTTAGTTAACATTTATTAGAATTTCCTGTTACATTTTCCAGATTCTTTGCTTTACCATTCCTTTCTTTTAAATTTAGTTCTGAGATAATTTAAGAAATATAAAAGGCTTCCCTCTTAGCTCAGTTGGTAAAGAATCTGCCTGCAATGCAGGAGACTCTGGTTCTATCCCTGGGTTGGGAAGATGCCCTGGAGAAGGAAATGGCAACTCACTCCAGTATTCTTGCCTGGAGAATCCCATTGTCAGAGGAGCCTGGCAGGCTACAGTTCATGGGGTCGCAAGAGTTGGACACAACTTAGTGACTAAACCACCACCAAGAAATATAAAAAGTTGCAAAAGTGGCATAGAGTTTCTTGGCTCTATCACTTCAGTTCAGTTCAGTTCAGTCGCTCAGTCATGGCCGACTCTTTGTGACCCCATGAATCGCAGCACGCCAGGCCTCCCTGTCCATCACCAACTCCCGGAATTCACTCAGACTCATGTCCATCGAGTCACTTAGGTTTTATCAATGATAGCATCTTACATTAACTGAATTTTCACAGCCAGGGGACTGGTATTAGTATAGTTTTATCAGTTAAACTATAGGCCTTAAAGCTCAGCATTCAGAAAACTAAGATCATGGCATCTGGTCCCATCACGTAGATGGGGAAACAGTGGAAACAGTGGCTGACTTTATTTTTTTGGGCTCCAAAATCACTGCAGATGGTGATTGCAGCTATGAAATTAAAAGATGCTTA
>NW_011494677.1:2216-5601 GCF_000754665.1 Bison bison bison | reverse complement strand
TGAGATGGTTGGATGGCATCACTGACTCGATGGGCATGAGTTTGAGTAAGCTCCAGGAGTTGGTGATGGACAGGGAGGCCTGGCATGCTGCGGTTCGTGGGGTCACAAAGAGTCGGACCTGACTGAGCGACTGAACTGAACTGATAGACCTTATTCATATTCACCAGTGTTTACACACATATATATAGTCCATGGGGTGGTCACAAAGAGTCAAACATGACTGAGAGACTTGCACTTATTTTTTGAGTGTGTGTGTGTGTGTGTGTGTGTGTGTATACATTTTTTTTCCCATGGATCACAGCCTTGTGGTGAAGGGGCTTGCATAACTCAGTGAAATGCTGTTCAAGCCCACACAAGACAGATAGGTCATAGTGTAGAGTTCTGTTAAATTCTGGTACACTGGGGGAGGAAGTGGCAAACCCACTCCAGTGTTCTCAGTGCGAGAACCCCATGAACAGTATGAAAAAGCAAAAATGTATGACACTGGAAGATGAGCCCCCCTGGTCAGAAGGTGTCCAATATGCTACTGGGGAAGAGCGGAGGGCAATTATTAATACCTCCAGAAAAAATGGAGTGGCTGGGGCAAAATGGAAATGATGCTCAGTGTGAATGTGTCTGGTGGTGAAAGTAAAGTCCAATGCTGTAAAGAACAATATTGCCTAGAAACCTGGAATGTTAGGTCCCTGAATCAAGGTAAATTGGACATGGTCGAGCAGAAGATGGCAAGGTTGAACATTGACATCTTAGGAATCAGTGAACCAAAATGGGTGTTAATGGGCGAATTTAATTCAGATGACCATTATATCTACTATTGTGGGCCAGAATCCCTTAGAAGAATTGGAGTAGACCTCATGTAGTCAATGAATGCGTCTAAAGTGCAGTACTTGGGTGCAATCTCAAAAACGACAGTATGATCTTGGTTCGTTTCCAAGGCAAACCATTCACCTTCACACAAGTCTATGCCCCAACCACTAATGCTGAAGAAGCTGAAATTGACCGATTCTATGAAGACCTACAAGATCTTCTAGAACTAACACCAAAAAAGGTGTCCTTTTCATCACAGGATTGGAATACAAAAATAGGAAGTCAAGAGATACCAGGAGTAGTAGGCAAATTTTGTCTTGCAGTACAAAATGAAACAGGGCAAAGGCTAACAGAGAATAGTAGCTGTCTTGGTCTCCCCAGATGGTATCACCTCACTTTGGGGAGACTTCTTTCTCTGCCTGGCTTCCCATTGCTGTGTTACCGCATGGAAAGTCTTCCTTGCAGTAAGAAGGGGCAATCATGGGTCTTTATTTCCTTCTCTCATAGATCACTATCTTGCCGAATATTCAGTATCTGAAAACCAGTATGTAACATGTTTTGTCCAGATTTTCAGTTGTTTCAGGCAGAAGTGTAAATCCTGTTACTCCATTTTGATCAGTATTGGAACTGTATCTTTGTGGTTTGTAACTGCACTTTTGTAGGTATCTCTCCATCTCATATTCTGTTTGATTTTCTCAGATCATTCTCTCATATCACCATTTCTTCCTTCTCAGTCCTGTTCTAGACTTACGGATTCTATTCTTGCAAAAATCTCTATGGAGATTCTAAATATTCTCAGAGTTTTTTTTAATCATTTGTATTTCTTGGTGTGTGAGCTCATTGTTTGGCTATGGCTGCTGATGTTAATTACTAGGGCTTTGTAATCATAGACTCTTTTCTCTTCAATATTTATGATTTTCCCATGAGAATTCAGCATGCCCTGTTTTGAAGACTCACACATGTGGGTGGTTTCATTTTTGCTTCTTTTAAAGCAAAAATATTTAAAGCAAATGCTCTGCATGGTGTTCAAGCATTTGTAGGAGTGTGAACTGGCATCCTGAAAGTGCGTTTTTTGGAGGCTTGGGACTCCTCAGTGATGCACTTACTCCCATCTGTCCTTGCATGTTGCATATCTCCATTTTCCCTGCTGCATTCCAAAGGCCACTGATCAGGATTTTTACTATCCCTGTTGAATGGGTGGTATGACCCTTCATGGTTCCCAGGTTAAGTGGCTCCAGTTAAGGACCTCACTTAGTTTCCCTACATGCAAAGTCCTCCTAACTCCTTCTAAGGAATGACTATTGAATCTCTAGTCCCAAAGTTGTATCACTGGTTTAGACACCCCTGCAGTCATTCACTTTTAGCTCCTGTTTACCCTTTGAACTCTGTTTCTTCATTTTTACTAGCACCAACAGAATTCTTTTCTTATTAACCTCAGTTATGTGTTAACTGTTCATGCTGTTTTTTTTCAGACCTCCTCTATGAGGAATGGAAAGGGAAATTTTCCCACCAGTTCAGTCTGTCAGATTGTCTAGAAGTCCGTATGGATTTTACCTTATAAAATGTAGCATTTCTTTATCAATGAATAAAAGGTTAAAAGTTGGGGTATAAAGGTCAGAATCAGGCATTCAGGATCAAACCTATATTCTGTGTTCAGAAGTGATAAAGAAAAATCAAATCTGTGCCTTATTGATAATGTCCTCATTGCAGGTTTGAAATATACTTTTTATGGATGAGGTATGCAGGTATATAAGAAAGTTTACTTATTTGCATCTCTGTTTAGTGACCTTGCACATTGTTTTCTTTTTTGGTAACTAATCTTGTAAAAGAGATAATACAGCTTATAAAATGGCCTTTTATTTATGCAGTTGACAGGCTCTCTTACGACTAATTTTGGACACTATTTTCCATTCGTTTAATGTCCAGGTCAGAAGGTGACACTCACAGAAATGTCACCAGGGAGGTAAACTGTAAGGCATCTTAAGACACATGCTGAAAATTAAGAATGAATTAGTAATTCACAATGTCTAGCTACAGTTGGTAAAGTAATCCTCTGGGAGGAGGAGCCAAGATGGCGGAGGAGTAGGACGGGGAGAACACTTTCTCCCCCACAAATTCATCAAAAGAGCATTTAAACGTCGAGTAAATTCCACAAAACAACTTCTGAATGCCGGCAGAGGACATCAGGCACCCAGAAAAGCAACCCAACTCTTCGAAAGGAGGTAGGAAAAAATATTAAAGACAAAAAAAAGAGACAAAAGAGGGAGGGACGGAGCTCCGTCCCAGGAAGGGAATCTTAAAAAGAGAGAAGTTTCCAAACACCAGGAAACCTTCTCACTGCCGAATCTGTGCCGAGCTTTTGAAGCACAGAGGGCAACATAACAGGGAGAAAAATAAATAAACAATTAAAACTCGCAGATTTCGAGCCCTACGGTAACTCCCCCAGCGGAGAAGCAGCACAGACGCCTGCATCCGCCATTAGCAAGCGGGGGCTGGGCAGGGAGGCGCGGCGCGGGCTGCATCGCTGAGAGTAAGAATCTGACCTGAATACCCTGAGCGCTATCTGAGCGAAATAATTTGG
>NW_011494677.1:1775-2116 GCF_000754665.1 Bison bison bison | reverse complement strand
CAGCATTGGCGATCGCCAAACACCTCATCACCTGAGCTGCTCGGACCTGGGAAGAGCACAAAACGCAGGCCCAACTGAGTCTGTGCCTCTGAGGACTACCCGAGTGCCTGAACCTGAGCGGCTTGGACCTGGGAGGTGCATGCAGCCCAGGGCCAGCCTCGGATTGTTCCCGGCGGAACAACCTAGAGCCCGAGCAGTGTGGACAGGGAGGCTACACGCGCCGTGAGCGGGGGAAGACCCAGTGTGGCTGAGGCACTGCGAGCCCACGCCAGTGTTATTTGTTTGCAGCATTCCTCCCTCCCTCCCCACAGCGCGACTGAACAAGTAAGCCTAAAAAAAAA
>NW_011494677.1:0-436 GCF_000754665.1 Bison bison bison | reverse complement strand
CCAATCTTCAGGACCCATTTTTCACTAGGGAGCAAGAATACTGGCTTGACTGCTCTCTCTCCCTTTAGACTCTCCTTTTTCTCCACCAGGTCGCCTGTGTCTCCTCCCTAACCCCTCTACTCTACCCAACTCTATGAATTTCTGTGTGTTCCAGACGGTGGAGAACACTTAGGGAACTGATTACTGGCTGGATCTGTCTCCCTCCTTTTCATTCCCCCCTTTTATCCTTCTGGCCACCTCTGTCACCTTCCTCCTTCTTCTCTTCTCTGTATGACCCCGTGAACATCTCTGAGTGGTCCAGTTGTGGAGTGCACATAAGGAAGTGACTACTGGCTACCCTACTCTCTCCATTATTGATTCACCTCATCTCATTTGGGTCACCTCTAACTCCCTCCTCCCTCTTCTCTTCTCCATGTAACCCTGTGAACCTCTCTGA
>NW_011494676.1:1325887-1326122 GCF_000754665.1 Bison bison bison | reverse complement strand
AAAGAGGCTCAAGAGGATATTCTGGAGTGCTGGAGATGTTCGTGAACTGGGTAGTGTTTCCATGGGTACATTCAGTTGTCAGAAGTCATCACATTTGAAATGGATAGATCGTATTATTTTTAAATTAATTCTTAAGAAATTTGATTTTTTAAAAACAATGAGAAGAATCATTCCACATTTTAATAACTTAATTCAATGACACTCATTATTATTATTAGCATTAGAGGGTTCTTTT
>NW_011494676.1:1322941-1323760 GCF_000754665.1 Bison bison bison | reverse complement strand
CACACACACACACACACACACACACACACACACAGTATCAAGTTACACATGCCTGCTGAAAAGTAGTCCCTAGGCACCTTGTCAAGTTCCCACTCCCACTCCTCCACCAACATAACCACTTTCACTGACTGCTTGGCTATTGATCTCCTTATCTCGAAATCAATATTGATATCCGCACTCAGATTTTCCAGTTTCCCACCCAGACCCTGAAGGCCAGCCTGAAAAGGGGAAAGTGAATTTGTGTGTTTCCTTGCCCACTAGTCATCTCCAAGGTAGCCCACAGGTCTTGCATTCACCTGCAAACCCACACAGCCCACCTTGTCCCTCCTCATGGAACCAGCAAAGGAACTGCCAGAACAAATGTAAGGCCAGCAACTTTGCGACTGGGGGTGAACCGGATTCCCGGACACCTCAGTAAAGCATGGGAGCTGAGCAAGAGTCAGACGCTGTGATGTCCCCATCCAGCGACTGTCCCGGCCGCGATACCAGCCCGCTCCTCTCTCTTGCAGTCCCTTTCTCCCTCTGGCTCATTCTTTGTTCTCTCCTGCCCTTGGCCTTCCTCGGATCTATTCGCCCTCTTCACACCTTTCCTTTCCCGTCCTCAAAAGACAGCTAAAGCCTTACATTGTGTGGATCACAACAAACTGACCTCTTTCCAGCTGCAGCCGCACGCACCCCATCTACTAAACCGAAGTCCAGAAGCGCAAATTGTCAGACGAAGGCGGAGCAAACCAGGAGCCATCAGCTTCTTTCTGGGGCCCCTCGGCTCAAGCTCGGGGCTTCTCTTGGGCGCTGACATCTGCGGCGGCGAGGACGCTC
>NW_011494676.1:1321093-1322841 GCF_000754665.1 Bison bison bison | reverse complement strand
AGTTCCGTAAGTATGCTTGCTTTCTGTGGGAGTGAGGATGAAACTCTCCTCCCGACTTTGTGGCGCAATCGGTTAGCACGTTGGTCTTTTAACCGCAAAGCTCCTGGTTTGAGCCCATCCAGGGACGTGTCTCACTCTTTTAGAATGTAAATGATGTATGATTGTTTCTAGTCTATGCATCCTCTCCCATGCTCCACTACTACCCTAATCCTCTGTGTCTTGTACACACACACACACACACACACACACACACAAGGACATAGGTCCAGGTAGTCTGTGATCCTCAGAGAGGATCTCTGGAGGAAAGCAGTTTGACTGGGAATCCTAGAATGCATGAAAGAGTAGGCTCATCATCATCACCCTGTACACGCCTTTTACCAGTGAAATTTCCTCCATTGTTTATATACTCTCTATTTAACCTTTCCATATACTTTTCCAATTAATTTGGTTCTATCCGTTTCCTCCTTTTCCCCTCCATTTTTCCTCCATTGTATCATAGAAAAAGCAAGAGAAGTCCAGAAAGACATCTATTTCTGCTTCACTGACTCTTCTAAAGCCTTTGACTTCGTGGATCACAAGAAAATATGGAAAATTCTTCAAGAGATGGGAATAGCAGACCACCTTACCTGCTTCCTGAAAAACCTGTATGCAGGTCAAGGAGAGATGAAACCAGTTAGTCCTAAGGAAATGAACCCTGAATATTCTTTGGGAGGACTGATGGGGAAGCTGAAGCTCCAAGCCTCACTCCAGCCGGCAGACCTCTATTTTGTGTTTAAAATATGAATCTAAAACTTTTGGGGGAAAGTGGAGTCGTTCCCGCCCGGTTTCGAACCGGGGACCTTTCACGTGTTAGGTGAAGGTGATAACCACTACACCGGAAACCACAGGGCCAATTTTGTCTAGTGACATATTCAAGAATTGCATGTTTGAACACACCTATTCTTCAAATTTTCAAACGAAGAGGACTCTGGAAACACAGGCAATCCATCAACTAAGGATCTGCAGGTCCTGAAAGGGGCTGATTTAGGGTTCCTCGCCTCTTCCGGGGCAAGGTCCCTGTGTGCGAACTTTGCGCCCAAGCACAGAGGTCGCCCCCGCCGCCTCCCCAGTTCTCAGAAGCCTCAGGACCGAGAGGGGCGCGAAGGAAGTAAGGTGCGTCTGAGCCCCAGGTGGCCCCACGTCGGTCAAGGTGGACACAGCCCTTCCAGAGGCAGATCCAATGCCTTAGAGTCCCTTTTCATGGCGCCAGCGGGGACGGGGCTCGATGTTTCAAATCCCACTCGGGAAATAAAGGATCCGCCCTCCCTTCTGCCCCGCCTGACCCGTGCGCTCCTCTCTCGCAGGCCTTTCACAGCAGCGCTTCTCCAGCGCCGCCTGGCACTTGGGGTTCCTCAGATTCCTGCGTCTGTGGCTGATTCTAGTCCTCTAGTTTCAGTCCAGACTTGCATCACGCTTTCACATTTAGCAGGAACCGCCGCAAAGACTGAGGCTCGGGTCACTTGTTGAATTCCTTTGCCTACCAGGCCCAGCATAAAGCCGCGGAGGAGCCAGGCGCGGTCCACGCAGATCTGATGTCTTCATTCCAAACTTGAGCTTCTTCTTGAAGGACGGCTTTGTTTTACATTTTACAATGTCTGAAACCCCTCTTCTTTTCCTTTTATAATTTTGCAGTTCAACAGTTCGTGGAGCACGAATTTAACAGAGAGGTAAAGGCGGTTTTTTTTTTTTTTTTCTTTCTTTCAGAAAGC
>NW_011494676.1:1315578-1318775 GCF_000754665.1 Bison bison bison | reverse complement strand
CTCTTGAAGAATTTTCCACAGTTTGTTGTGATCCACACAGTCAAAGTCTTTGGCGTAGTCAATAAAGCAGAAGTAGATGTTTTTCTGGAACTCTCTTGCTTTTAGTATAAAACAACAGATGTCGGCAATTTGATCTCTGGTTCCTCTGCCTTTTCTGAATCCAGCTTCCACATCTGGATGTTCTCAGTTTACATACCGTGAAAGCCTCACAGTGAGAAGTTTGACCTTTCCTTTGCTAACATATGAGATGGGAGCAATTGTGTAGTAGTTTGAACATTCTTTGGCATTGCCCTTCTTGGGACTGGAATGAAAACTGACCTTTTTCAGTCCTGTGGCTGCTGCTGAGTTTTCCAAGTTTACTGGCATATTGAGTGCAGCATTTTAACAGTCAGGCCCCCCTGTCCATCACAAGAGTTTTTTGAATGTTCTTCCCAATGGCCCATGAGTTATAAGTAGTCCAGTCTGTGTGGGGAGATCACTTAGATAGAATTGCTTGTCCTGTGTGAGCACCAGGTGTTGTTCCAGGATCTTTTTAAAACGTTCTTTCCTTGGCCTCAGGCACTTTTTTCATGAGGATACCCCGATCATTACTCTGCTGAATACCTGAGGGATCCCGTTTCATATCCCAGTATTCTATCTCTCTCCCAGTCTCTGTCATCACGGGACCTTTCTTCATGTTTCTTTTTTTATTATTAACTTTTATTTGAGTATATCTGTTTTCCAGTGTGTTAATTATGATGTTGTGTTAATAGCACAGTGAATTGGCTATACATATATTCCCTCTCTTTTGAATTTCCTTCTCATTTAGGTAACACAGAGCATCCAGTAATTCCCTATGCCATACAATAGGCTCTCATTTGTTATTTATTGTACAAGTTGAGATCAGTTCAGTCGCTCAGTTGTGTCTGAGTCTTTGCGACCCCATGAACTGTAGAACACCAGGCCTCCCTGTCCATCACCAACTCCTGGAGTCCACCCAAACCTATGTACATTGAGTCGGTGATGACATGCAACCATCTCATCCTCTGTTGTCCCCTCTCCTCCTGCCCTCAATCTTTCCCAGCATCAGGGTCTTTTCAAGTGAGTCAGCTCTTTGCATCAGGTGGCCAAAGTATTGGAGTTTCCGTTTCAACATCAGTCCTAATGAACACCCAAGACCGATGTCCTTTAGGATGGACTGGTTGTATCTCCTTGCAATCCAGGGGACTCTCAAGAGTCTTCTAAATACCGCAGTTCAAAAGCATCAATTCTTCAGTACTCAGCTTTCTTTTTAGTCCAATCTCACATGCACACATGACCACTGGAAGAACCTGTGTTGGCAAAGTCATATCTCTGCTTTTTAATATACTGCCTAGGTTGGTCTTAACTTTCCTTCCAAGGAGTAAGCCTCTTTTAATTTCATGGCTGCAGTCACGATCTGCAGTGATTTTGGAGCCCAGAAAAATAAAGTCTGCCATGGTTTCCCCTGTTTCCCCATCTATTTGTCATGAAGTAATGGGACCAGATGCCCTGATCTTAGTTTTCTGAATATTGAGCTTTAAGGCAACATTTTCACTCTCTTCGTTCACTTTCAACAAGAGGCTCTTTAGTTCTTCTTCAGTTTCTGCCAGAAGGGTGGTGTCATACATAGCATCAATAGTGTATTTAGGTAAACCCTAATTTCCCAATTCCCCCAACACCCCTTTCAGCCTTGATAGCCATACCTTTGCTCTACATCTGGTTTGCAAATAAGAATCACTGAATCTTTGTCCTGTGAACTCTAGTTGCCTTGCTCTCCACCAATACTACCTGAAATCCTCCTCTTGGTGCCCAGCCTGGGTACTCACTGAAAGCAGGAACCTGGGCCCATGGCAAGATTCATCTTGTTTGTTTGTCACCTCTCAGGGCTTGCTGTCCTTTGCTGCCTGATTTCCAGTGCCTTAGAAATCGGTATTTCATGGTTTTTGTCTTTTTGTTCTTTGGGAGTGGGACAAAAAGGGAGAGTGAGATTTAGGAAGGAGGGTTAATCTGATTTCTGTCACTGCACATTTGCTAGAAACTGAAGGCATCTCTTTATGTTCTTAATTTTCCCTAAATAGATGTGCTAATTTATATTCCAATGTATTTTGCCGACTCAAAGAAAGAGTCTTTTTCTTCATTGTCTTGGCATCACAAGAAATTGTCAATACACCTGTCTGTTACTCTAACAAAGGAATTTGTGCCCTACTGACTCAACTTAGTGGGAAATACAATGAAAAGACAATGTGTACATTTCCAGAGCAGCAACCAAACTTCCAAGCTGATTGGAAAGTATTCTAATAATTGTAACTGTTTTCAGTGCTGACGAAGTCATTGAGTCCAGACAAGACCAGCCAGAATGACTCTGGAGAGCCTCTTGCAGAGCAGCTTATGGATTACAGGAGTTAAAAAAAAAAAAAAAAGAACCCACTGGTCCCAGACATTTATCCTCTTTCCTTCATGAGTTGTATTTTGGCTTTGGTTGGATGCACACAATCTAATGAGGGGTCTCCCTCTGGTATATGGGTGCATTTGCAAGCCTGAGACTGTCTCTGTATGATATCTGGACAGTACGTGGCGACATCTGCAAAAGTTATCTCATTTGAGACACATTGTTGCAAGCTACAGAATCCTGCACCGATAATACATCTTGGGCAAACCTGGATCCTTAGAGTTCCTGGTTCACCTTCCACTGATTCCTCAGTTGAAGTTCATGAGGAAAGAAGAGCTCTTCAGATTTTCCATACTCAGTTGAGGATATCTCTAGGTTCTAGGACATTTCTCTCTGCCCTTATCTCTCCCTCTTGGAGTTTTTGTCCTTCTGTCCCTTATACTCTAGGCCTCTGTGGATCTTACCCACATTCTGTCCTCTTCATCAGTTTTCCGAAAGTGTGTATTAGAAGTCCTTCAGTCAGCAAGCACTTACTAGGTGCTCACCAGGTACCAGGCCCTTCTCCAGGAAAACTGCTGTATCAGGAGCAAAGTCAAGGTCCCACTCCTTGGGGCATTCACACCAGGAGGCATCAAAAATAAGACACACAAAGACAAATAAGAATCACAGCAGGAGAACAACCTGTCATGTTCTTCTCAGGTTCATCTGCCTGCCAGCGCCTAAGGCTCCCAGCAATGAGTAAAAAAAGAATTACCTAGCACATGGGAAAATGGGTGACTTGAGATCTAGAAGGCAGGTAACTAAGAAT
>NW_011494676.1:1312848-1313388 GCF_000754665.1 Bison bison bison | reverse complement strand
AGATACGGGATAAACTCTACTCCTGAACAATGTATCCATGAAATTCAAAGTCCCGCCACCAGTAATCACACAACCAATTCTTAACACTCAAAGAGGAACCTTGAAGCCCCAAGCTCTCTCAGGCACGGAGACGGCGGCTCCGGAGGGCCCTGCTTTAGGGTTCCTCCTCTCCCATGAAGTGAGGACCCCTGGGCCCCTCAGGTTGCCTTCGGGGCCCCGCACCCAACCCAGAATCCTCAGATCCTCAGCTGCGCACCCTGAGTTCAGGGGTCGCCCCCGCCGACTCCCCAGCTCCCGGAAGCCGCAGGAGGCGGGGACGGTGGGTGCGCCCGAGGCCCAGGTGACCCCGAAACCCAGCGGTGTGGAAGCCGCCCCTCCATGGCTGCGGACCCGCGCCTCGGTGGTCCTGTTCTCGGCGCCGGCGATCAGCGCTCTGGGCTCTCAGGAATGACCGACGCTTCCAATCCACCCGGGACCGCCCTCCCGCTGTCCTTTGCACCTGACTCCGTTGTGTTTCTCTGAAAGTCCGTTGGGCGCATC
>NW_011494676.1:1311849-1312748 GCF_000754665.1 Bison bison bison | reverse complement strand
GCTCCAACAGCCAGCCCCGAGGTCCAGGACCCTGAGGCCCGGACTCAGCGGCATTTAGAAACTCTGTGCGAAATGTTCTACATTGGACCTTTAAGCAAAATACAGTTCCGATCTGGGCAGCAAGAGAGAGACTTGTGTGAGTGCAGACGCTGGAAGAAAGAAAGCTTTCCCTGACCGGGAATCGAACCCGGGCCGCGGCGGTGAAAGCGCCGAATCCTAGCCACTAGACCACCAGGGAGCTGTAGACCCAGTCCTTATTTAGCTTCTCCAGGTGAAAGGTGAGTGGAAGATGACCCTTCAGAAAGTCAGAAAGCGGGAAAGGCAATGTCGCAGCGGCCCAGGGCTGTGTGCATCTGTGCAAGGCTCCCAGCCCTGCCCCGTTGCTCATCGCCCTTCATGTCTCCTTTCCTGGGCGTCGCTTTTGCTCTGGGGCAAGGACACAAAGTAGCGGACTGGGTCCCTCCTGGTCTAGCTGTAGCGCTGCGTGCTGCCGAGACCAGGACTTGCTCTCTTTGTGAACCTCGGTTTTCTTTGTCCTCAGGCTCGGTGATGAGTGGCTGGTGATGAGTGAATCCGTCCACCTCCAGATCTCTGAAGTGGCTCCGAGGCCTCTCCTAGCGCTGAATAAAGAGACTTCCAGGTGGTCACCAAGTCTTCCTCCAGCTGCGTCCCCTGCCTCACCCCGTGCCTTTCGCGCCTGTTGGTTTTTCCAATGATAAGACATATCTCAGCGGGGCGAAAAGAAAGAGAAAAGCCTGTTTCCGCCCGGTATCGAACCGGGGACCTTTCGCGTGTGAGGCGAACGTGATAACCACTACACTACGGAAACGGGATAAACTCTACTCCTGAACAATGTATCCATGAAATTCAAAGTCCCGCCACCAGTAATCACACAACCA
>NW_011494676.1:1311153-1311749 GCF_000754665.1 Bison bison bison | reverse complement strand
CTCGAACCACCAACCTTTCGGTTAACAGCCGAACGCGCTAACCGATTGCGCCACAGAGACAGCACTACGGGGTTCTTTTGGACTCTCTCTGGAGTAGACACTCATTCCTGGGGTGAGCGCTCTGTCCCCCAGAGAAACGGTGCTGTTTCTCTGCCCCTACCCACCACAGATGCCAGTGCCCCCGGAGAAACCGCCATCCAGGCCTCAAAGCTTCCGGGCTTGAACCGAAATAGATCCAAGCACAGCTGAACACCGGGTTGCTCCCACGGTGGCTCTTCCCGTTTCCTCGCCTACACCCAACGAATGAGAGTTTGCCCACCCTGGCAAAGGCCTCCGGGGCTGTGCTTCGGTTTCCTGTGTCCACCAGGCGGTTTTCACCAGAGTAGGCTTTCCTGGGGGTCAGACGGTAAGAATCCGTCTACAACGCAGGGCACCCTGGTTCAATCCTTGATTTTGGAAGATCCCCTGGAGAAGGGAATGGCCACCCACTCCAGTATTCTTACCTGGAGAATCTTTGGACAGTGGAGCCTGGCAGGCTACAGTCCCTAGGGACACAAAGAGTTGAACACGACTGAGCGACATTGACTTCAGTTTAA
>NW_011494676.1:1306453-1308519 GCF_000754665.1 Bison bison bison | reverse complement strand
GCCCCTCCCACGCTGCGGTCCGCGCCGCGGTGGCCCTTTTCACAGCGCCGGCGGTCAGTACTCTGGGCTCTCAGGAATGACCGACGCTTCCAATCCCCTGGGACCCGCCCTCTCCGCTGCTCCTTTGTACCTGACTCCTGTGCTCTTGCATGCCGGCTCGCCGCTGCACTTTCTGATGTTCTCCTGGCAAAAGGGAGTCTCTTTGGCGGTCTGTAAAATGCCACCCCACCGTCCCTGGGTGGGCTCGAACCACAAACCTTTAGGGTTAACAGCCGAACGCTACGGAGAGAGCAGTACCGGCTTTTCCTGGAGTCTTTGGGGTTGACACTTCTTCCTAAGATAAGACCCCTACCCCCAGGGAAACGGTGCCACTTCCGTGCCCTCTACCGACCACAGATGCCAGAGCCCCCAGAGATACCAGGAGCCAGGGCTCCTATCTTGTGGGCCTGAACGGAAATAGATCCAAGACAGCCGAACACACGGGGGTGGGGTGGGGGGGCGGAGCACCCATGATGGCTCTTCCCACGTCCTGGCCTACACCCAACGAATCAAAGTTTGGCAACCCACGCCAGTATTCTTGCCTAGAGAATCCCCATGGACAAGGAGCCTGGCGGGCTAAGTCCATGGGGTGACAAAGTGTCGGACAGGACTTAGCGACTAAGCACAGAGGTCGCGGGGATGGTCGTTCTGTGTCCGCGCCGGCGACAGAGTCGGGCACTCACTGCGATGCTCTAAGACTTGGATGAATACATTGTCGTCTTTAGCCCTTCGTCCCATGAAGACCGTTGAGAAGGGAAACACAGAAAAGTTTTCGAAGTGAACGGTTCTTTTTTAAAAGACTTTATCCCAGTTTTTGGAATCCGCAGCATCCAGTGGGTTGGCAACGGAAAGGCCCCCGCGGAGCAGTCCCAGGAGGTTGGAGCTCCTGCATCCCAACCTGGGCAGGCTGCATTCTGTGAGGTCCGCCTGGGAGCGGGAAAGGGTGAAAACCAAGCTGGGAAGGCTGGTTTGGGAGGAAGGCATGGAGACCTCCCAGGAGGCTTGGGCAGGAATCCTTAGAGCTGAACAGTGCTCCACTCCAGGTAGCAGAGTGGGGAAGGAGGGAAAGGGCTGGTGCAGGCAAGAATCAAGGAGGCCTACGGAGAGGGGAGGAAGGAGAGAATAAAAGAATTTGTGCTTCTATCCTTCCCCCCTCCCTCCTCTTGCCTTCTCTCCTCTTCTTGGTCTTCTTCCCATCCCTACAACTGAGAAATCTTGATACACCCACTTCTGAGAAGACAGATCCAACTATCTGTGCTTGAGTGCACAAATTCCGGGTTGTAAAAATAGTTCTGTCCTTATGTGGCTTTAGACAAATAAAGAAAATTTCTTGTGCCTCCCTTCTTTCTGCTTTAAAATGGGAGTAATGAAAGCATTTGTTGTCAGATGTGCCTGGGTTTAGAAACTACTGGATGAATCATGTTATCAGCTGTGAAATCATAAATATTGTTGTCACTATTCTCAGAATCTTTTGACAAACTCTCAGTTCAGTTCAGTTCAGTCACTCAGTCCTGTCCGACTCTGCGACCCCATGAATCGCAACACGCCAGGCCTCCCTGTCCATCACTAACTCCGGGAGTTCACTCAGACTCATGTCCATCGAGTCGGTGATGTCATCCAGCCATCTCATCCTCTGTCGTCCCCTTCTCCTGCCCCCAATCCCTCCCAGCATCAGAGTCTTTTCCAATGAGTCAGCTCTTCACATGAGGTGGCCAAAGTACTGGAGTTTCAGCTTTAGCATCATTCCTTCCAAAGATATCCCAGGGCTGATCTCCTTCAGAATGGACTGGTTGGATCCCCTTGCAGTCCAAGGGACTTTCAAGAGTCTTCTCCAACACCACAGTTCAAAAGCATCAATTCTTCTTGGGCGCTCAGCCTTCTTCACAGTCCAACTCTCATATCCATACATGACCACAGGAAAAACCGTAGCCTTGACTAGATGAAACTTTGTTGGCAAAGTAACGTCTCTGCTTTTGAATATGCTATCTAGGTTGGTCATAACTTTTCTTCCAAGGAGTAAGCGTCTT
>NW_011494676.1:1305953-1306353 GCF_000754665.1 Bison bison bison | reverse complement strand
TACAAATTTCTCAAGAGGCAGATCAGGTGGTTTGGTATTCCCATCTCTTTCAAAATTTTCCACAGTTGATTGTGATCCACACAGTCAAAGGCTTTGGCATAATCAATAAAGCAGAAATAGATGTTTTTCTGGAACTCTCTTGCTTTTTCCATGATCCGCGGATGTTGGCAATTTGATCTCTGGTTCCTCTGCCTTTTCTAAAACCAGCTTGAACATTAGGAAGTTCACGATTCACATATTGCTGAAGCCTGGATTGGAGAATTCTACCCTTATTTATTTCACCTTGAATTAACTTGATACTTCCAGAAATTTCTGTAAATGGAATCAAGACAAAGGCTCCCCTGATTGCTCTTGCAGTTTGCTCCCTGAGTGTTCTTGAAGTTTGCTCCCATGTAGCTGG
>NW_011494676.1:1304778-1305517 GCF_000754665.1 Bison bison bison | reverse complement strand
GGCTCTCTAACTCACCTGACAAGTTTACCCAGACTCCTACAGCTATGTCATACGATTGTTTACAGTCTCCCAGCCTCGAGAGGCACAGGAAGCTTAAGATATTCAAATAGCTTAGAGCCTCTCAGAGAGTTAGAAACTGTCAGAATAAAACTAGTAAAAGATTTCATTGATGAGCCAATGCTTGTTGCCAAGTTTTCACATCCCCTGAATTGTATCCTTGAATGTGTATTAATTAATATAGTTGGTATGTAGAAAAAATAAGTAGTGGCCTTGGTGTTAGTAACTTTAGACCCTTAAGGTAATAAATTCTTTCCTTCGTTGTAAACCCATTACACATCCACCCTATAGGAATGCAATTTTATCATCAGAAGATGGTGCCAAACCTTAAAATAATTACTCTTAGAGAAAATAAGTCTTATGGTTGATAAGTCTTTGTCAAGAGCCATAAAATGTTAATAGGCCTTCTGGCCAGAAGATGATGTAAATCACCTAAACCATTTGCATACGATAAATTTGCAGGGAAAAAACCCTGGTTTTTGATAAGGGTCAAAGACTGCTGACTTTGCATCCCCTATTGTCCTCTATGTGTAACTTAGGGTATATAAACCCCTGTTAAAAATAAAGCTACAGGCCTTGCTCACCAACACTTGGTCTCCCCATGTCATTCTTTTCACATTCTGGCTGAAGTCTCCATCTGGAGCGCAGATATCCTCTGCAACCATTTATTTGCCTGGGCTTC
>NW_011494676.1:1303979-1304678 GCF_000754665.1 Bison bison bison | reverse complement strand
TTGCAGTTTGCTCCCTGAGTGTTCTTGAAGTTTGCTCCCATGTAGCTGGACCACCCTTCACTGCCAGTTCTCTGCTTGCAGATCAGGACCGATGTGCAGGCTGGAGGAAATGGGAAGAACACACATCTCCACCCATCCCAGTTCTAACCTCACCTGATTCTGTCCTTGTCCCTTGTGAGAGCCCTGTTCTCCAGGTTTCCTGGCCATTCTGGGATCTCTCAACATACTTTCTATGGGTTTCTTTTCTTCCTTTATAAGTCAGAGTCCATTTCAGGTCCTTGAACTCATAAACCTTGCCTTTGTGTTGTTCGTTACCACTCAACAGCTTGATTTTCCAAAAAGAAGATTCATATTCTCACCCTGGAGCTCTGAACTTCCTCCTCATAACAAGAGCCTCCCCTTTGCCTTCTTCCTCCTTGAGTGCTGGGAGCCGGTGAGGCATTCCACTCATGACAAAGGTCATGAGGAAGGAGGCTCGGCATACGCAAAGGCGGGATCGAGCCTCAGGAGTCCCCCCGGATATTCTCGAGCATCTTCCCCCCAAAACCAGAGTCTGCCTACTTTATTGCTTTGTGCTCTCACCTCTGACTTTACTGGGTGCTGTCCCGTACCACCATCTCGCTCTCTCTATCAAAGAGTTAACTTACAGCTCCAATTAATAAAAGTTCCTGGGCAATTAGGAGTGTTTAAATCCAAACC
>NW_011494676.1:1297243-1303879 GCF_000754665.1 Bison bison bison | reverse complement strand
TCACATTCTGGCTGAAGTCTCCATCTGGAGCGCAGATATCCTCTGCAACCATTTATTTGCCTGGGCTTCAAAGACCCACTCGAGAAGGTGTCTAAGGTGGGACACCTTCTGCTATTTGAGAGGGCGCCTGCGGCCTCCGTGGTCAGAGCTAACCTGGTGTCACGGGTTATATTGATTTTCCGTGTAAACCAAGCTACTCAGCCTCTTTTCTCCACTGAATTTTCCTACTGAGCTATCCTCATTCTATTACTCTTTATATCTTTGATAAATATGTAAATAGTCGCCGACTCCGTCTCCCGTTCGAATACCCTGGATCAGCCGGGGCTGGACCTTGGCACTTGAGTAAACCTCTCTCCAGTCTCTGGCAGCAAATATGTCTCAAGGCAACACTAGGCATCTTTCTGACTCTTTTGACCCGCCAAAAACTAGTGCTATTTTTTCTGTTATGTGTATTGGCTTAGGGAAGAAACACTTTTAGGATACAATGAAGAAGTAAAGATTATTATTCTGAGCCCTGATAGGATTTATACCTATTATACATGCAAATATTTAATGTGGTGGTATTTTGGGTACATAAGTACCGTCTGTAGTGTAAGACAACTTGGATGTGCAACCTCTATGATTCAGCAAACAGTGCTCTTGTGTACCTTGATATTTGTACGCCTTTTTTAAAACTGCAATTTCTAGATTTGATATGTTAAGAAATGGAAGAGAAACTGACTTGACCGACCTGACCAAAGAGTCTGTGATTGCCTAAGTGTCAGAGCTGTGCCTCATGTCCTCCTCAACATGTGGTTGATTTTGAGTCACCCCAGGTGACTTTGGGTCTTCCCTAGTGGCTCAGCAGGTAAAGCATCTGCCTGCAATGCAAGAGACCCAAGTTAAATCCCTGGGTTGGGAAGATCCCCTGGAGAAGGGAATGGCCACCCACTCCAGTATTCTTGCCTGGAGAATCTCTTGGACAGAGGAACCTGGCATGCTCCAGTCCATGGCATCACAAAGTCAGACTAGACTGAGCGAGGTTCCCTTCACTTCTAGGTGAGTATAGCTGGTTTGTCTGAGTGTTTGATGTAAATGGTTATTTTTACTTATATTGCAAATCTAACAAATACACACTTGCTGTGAAAAAACCTCACCCCTCCCAAATCAGAAATATATGAAGAAAAGGAGCGTTCTCCTGCCTCCATTCCCACTCCACTGCCCACACTTTACATGTTACAGATAAGAGGTGGTGGCAGTGGCTTTGGAGGGTAATCTGTACTATGGGAAAACTAAGGGACCCAGGAAATCCTGCCTCCTGCCCTGACAATCATCTGCCCTCTTGGAGCAATGAGAACAGGGTGAAGGCAAGGAAAAGGCAAATAACACTCTTATGTGCAGAAATTTTAGCTCAGGATGGGACATTCTGCTTAACCAGGGCAGAATATGTGGTTGATGATGGAGAGCTAGGGGGCTCTTCCCTGGCACAAAACCCAAAGTGGATTTTACCTCATTTTCTGAGGTGAGAGTGAACTGAGGCTACCAGAGGAGAGGAGCAAAAGAAAGCAAAAGGGGTGAGTGTCAACTGTGTTCAAGTCTTGGGAGTAGGAATGGGACATATGGAGGCTGAAGAAGCAGATGCCCTTTCCCTGGCAGTGGAGAGAAGGGAGCTGCCAAATAGGCTTCATGGTGTAATGGTGAGGACCCTGGATCCAGCGATCCGAGTTCAAATCTCGTGGAACCTTTCTAATTAGAAAAGTTGTCCCTGTGACTAAATGGTGACGTGGAGGGGCTGCGATGTCGATAATCAGCTGGGAATCTCGACAGCTTTAGGGTCGAGGGTTCCAGACCTGAATGAGAAGAACTGTGTTTTATTCAAGTTCTCTATTCTTCTGACTTTTAATTGGCCCTGTCCCAGTTTATTACGATTTTATTCAGAGTTTCTTGCTCTTAAGTCTCCGTTGGACACGCAAAGCCGCTGTTCGGTCAAGATTCGAACCGTCAGTTCTGGAAATCTCGTCCTTTGGTCCCAAGCTCAGACCGAAAGAGGTCGCAGATTTCGGCGTCTGAGGAGACCCGGGTCCCTGACCCAGGGCCGCCCGGCCAGCCTGCTCCGGGGCAGAAGGGGAGACGAGCCGCTGGGAGTCCGGAGCCGAGGGCTGGGTTCCCTTCGTTCTCCCTCGACTCTGCTCCACCGAGAAGACGTCTCACGACGTGAGCGGATGGAAACATTTGTGTCCTCTACTGCTCGGGAGAAAAGTACAGATGAGGCCCGTGATGGACCTGAATAGTTAGTTTTCCTTTCGCGGTGCTGAGTAGCATCTCTCTGATCTTTATAATCTGAAACTTTCAGAGGTTACAAGGATAGGTATGAGGCCGGCGAAAACATCCGAGGAAGGGCCAAGATCAGTAGAGAACAGAGGATGAGCCAGAAGCAGAAAGGGACTGGAAGAGAGAGGAGCGGGCAGGTACTGCGGCGGGGCCGTCGCTGGGTTGGGGCGACCACAGCGCCTCACTGCGAGCAGCTCCCACCCTTTACTGAGGTGTCCAGGGACCCGATTCACCCCAAACCGCAAAGCTGCTGGCCTGGCATTAGTTCTGACAAAGTTCCCTTTGCGGGTTCCGTGTGGAGTGGTGAGGTGGCTTATGTAGATCTGCAGGTGGCCGCTGCCTTGGAGATGACTGGCGAGCAGGGAACTACACAGACACTCCACTTTCAGCTTTGCAGGCGGGTCTGCAGCGTCGGGCTCCGGAAAATCCGAGCGTCAATATTTGTTTAGAGATAAGGAGATATATAGCCAAGCTGTCAGTGAAAGTGGTTATCCCTGGAAAAAAGGAACATGGGAAGGGATCAGGAAACTACTGTCTGGGGCGTGTGTAACATTGTATTACATACAGGATATTTTCAAAGTTCATTGCTTGTATTTTGGATTTAAATTTGTGTGTAGTCATAAGTATCAGTCTTTAAAAATTCTGGGTCTATTGTCATGTGCAGGGGAGTGTTTTCCACTGTCAAACCATGATTTTTTTAAAAAAGTTCAAAATTCCGGAAGGAAGGAGTTGGACCATTATTGCTCTTTTGTTGATCTGATCAGATGAGCTGATAAACTCACAGATCCTCCCAGCCCTGGAGATTACTGCAGGTCAAAGAGGACTGCTTTACTTTTCTCTTGCCACCTGAGAAGCTCGGGGGCAGCAGATTCAAATTGCAGGGAGCTGGAGAGGCGCAGGTGCACAATGCACTTGGATGCACCTGGCGACAGAGGTTCTCAGGCAGCCAGTGGCCTCCCGGCCGCTCTGGTTCTGAACCCCGGGTCAGCAACGTCCAGGCAAGAAGAGACCAGTAGGACAAGGGCAGCATCTCCTTTAAGTCCTGTACTTTCAGCATCCAACAGTGGTCTTGAAGACACACAGTGAAAGAGTGGGAATAGATTAGGGGAAAAGAAGAAATCCTCGGTGATTTCCTCATCTAAACCACTCCTGAGGATGAAGTGAATATAGGCAGGGACCAGGCCCTCCTGGCACCGGTGAAGGTGGGTGGAGTTGTCCTCAGCAGCTGGAGCCAAAGCAGACATCCTTGGCTAGGCGGCCAGTGAGTAAGCAGGCCTTCTTCTTCCCTAGCTGGGTAGCACTTGAACTTGCAGCACTGGAATGTGTCCCCCTAGGCTTTTGATGGGTTCCAAAGATGCAAGAGATCGGTTTCTTTCTTTTTTTTATAAATTTTTTCTCCAGCTTTATTGAGATATAATTGACATATGACACTGTGTGAGTTTAGGGTGTGCAGCACGTTGATTGGATACAGTTATATACGGCAAAATGATTCCCACCAGAGCATTAACTAGCAGCTCCATCCCATCACATAATTCTCATTTCTTTTTTGTGATGAGAATATTTATGATCCAGTCTCTTGCATCTTTCAAATACACATATAATGAAGTGCTTCTACAAAGTTTACACCCAGGTAACTGACATCTTAAGATGTGATAAGAAATCCCTGGCAGTCTAGTGGTTAGAACTTGGTGCTTTCACAGCTGTGGGCCAGGGTTTGTGCACCTAAGATCCCACAGTCTGTGTTCAGCCATGCTTGCTCAGTCATATCCAACTCTTTGGGACTCCATGGACTGTAGCCCACCAGGCTCCTCTCTTCATGGGATTTTCCAGGTAAGAACACTGCAGTGGCTTGCATTTCCTACTCCAACAACAGATAGGTTTCTTCTTAATGCACTTATTAAGGTCGGTAGTGGCTGGTGGCCAGGTGGCACAGCATGCTTTGTTTGCTGATATGGCAGGCAACCTTTTTCATTCACATTCCTCCCCTCTCCCTTCTGATCTCATTTGTTTGGCTACACCCACTGGAGTCCATTGGCAAGAAAGACCTGGAAATGCTGGTTGCCAGGATGAGCCTCAGGCACACAGATCAGGGGTGAAAGGTAGACAGGAAACCAGGAAGGGCAGAGAATATTAAGCCAAATGTAATGAGCCCAACATCTGGGGGTCCTCCTTTTAGTCCTAGTGCCACCACTTACTTTCCCTTTGACCTTGGGTCAACTCCAATTTGCTAGGCCAATTTTGCAAGTGTCATATAAAAGAAATAATAAGTACTTCATAAAGCTGTTGTGTAGATTAAGTGAGATAGTCAAAAATACACCTGGTAGAGCATGTGGCTAATCTTAAGGATGTTCTGGTAGGAAACAATCGAAGAGAAGCTGGTACTTCAGTCTTTTGTAACATTTGAATACAGGTTTAAACATTTCAATAAATTTTGTCTTTATGAATTTATTCATAATTCATGAATGAATTCACATTCACAAAATAAATTTGAGAACTTATAAAAAGTTTTAAATGGAATTTATAAATCATATGCCTGCAAAAGGAACTTGCTAATATCAGCTTTGTTCATAATGGTTTCCAAATTGAAAACCATTCAAATGTCCGTCATGAAGTGAATAGATATAATGGTGATATATTCACTCAAAGGAATACTACTCTTCGATAAAATGAAACAAATTCCTGATACATGGCAACAATATGGATTAAAACATCACCCTGAGTGATGAAAAGAGTATATACTCTGTGGATCCACTTATGCAAATTACTAGATGGGGCAACCTAATCCCTAGTGAAAAGAACTAGATCCTTGAGCACCTGGGACAGGGTGACAGGGTGTGGCAGGGTGATTGTCGGCAAAGGGGCTCAAGAGGATATTTTGGAGTGCTGGAGATGTTCTTGAACATGGTAGTGGTTCCATGGGCATGTTCAGTTGTCAAAAGTCATCAAACTTGAAATGGATAGATTGTATTATTTTTAAATTAATTCTTAGGAAATTTGATTTTTAAAAAGTAATGAGAAGAATCATTCCAAATTTTAATAACTTAATTCAATTGTAATCATTATTATTAGCATTAGAGTGTTCTTTTAGAAATGTGTATCTCTTAAGGTAAACAATTTGATTGAAAGTTCAACAGTTTCTTCATTTTTGTAACTTTTCATTAAATTTATGCACTATTAAATTGAAATACTTGAAAATAGGAATAGAACCTATAAGAGCTCAATCATATAAAAGCATATTTATATATATTCTTGTCTCTGTTGATATACCTAAATGACTCCAGCAGCATTTACCTACATTAACAGATGTTACTTTTGAATTTAAGATGTTTCAAAATTTTACATATTTGTATTCTGTGCATTTTTTGAAATTTTAAAAATAAACCTATATACTTTAAGGGCTTCCCAGGTGATACTAATGGTAAAGAACCCACCTGCCAATGCAAGAGACACAAGAGATGTGGGGTCTATCCCTGGTTCAGGAAGATTCCCTGGAGGAGGGTGTAGCTACCCACTCCATATTCTGGCCTGGAATCCTCTCACGGTCAGAGGAGCCTGGCAGGCTACAGTCACTGGGGTCCAAAAGAGTCAGACGGGACTGAAATGACTTAGCATGAACCCATGCACCTTTTGCTACAACTTAGAATAATTTAAAAACAGATTTGAAGGAAAACATGCAAAGATGATAACAGGAGTCCCTTCCAGGAGGTTGGACTATGGATGACTGCTTATTTCCTTCTTTAGATATATTTAATATTTGTAATTAAAAAAATGAATGACCTGGAAGTGAAAGAACAGAAGAGATCTATGGAAGAGGTATTAGAAAGGTAATTTAAAAAATGAATGACCTGGAAGTGAAAGAACAGAAGAGATCTATGGAAGAGGTATTAGAAAGGTGAGAGGAAAGGATAAAAGGGAGGAAAAATCTAGTTCTTGCGGAAGGTGTATTTAAGTTGGGGATTCAAGGGCAGCAGCTCTTGGAATAAGAAAGGTGTTTGGGAGGCAAGTGGTTCATGAGAATATTGCAGACAATTTTATTCATGTTACGTGACTCCTCCTTGGTGTTTTGTGAAAGAAATATACAGTCTTAAATTTCTTGCCAAACATTTTTACCATTTGTGTTCCTCTTTGATGGGCACCATATCCTGTGGAGCCAGGCAGGCTCCAGTTCAAATTGCTGCTTTCAGATCCCACTCACTGATTGAGTGACTAGACAAGTTACTTAACCTTCCATATCTGAGGTTTCTCATATGTGAAATGAGGATGATGATATGATAGAAGCCTGTTGAAAGATAAAGTGAGTACACCCATGTAAAACTTGTAGACCAT
>NW_011494676.1:1294924-1297143 GCF_000754665.1 Bison bison bison | reverse complement strand
AGAAAAATTTAAAAACAGATTTGAAGGAAAACATGCAAAGATGATAACAGGAGTCCCTTCCAGGAGGTGGGACTATGGATGACTGCTTATTTCCTTCTTTAGATATATTTAATGTTTGTAATTAAAAAAATGAATGACCTGGAAGTGAAAGAACAGAAGAGCTATGGAAGAGGTATTAGAAAGGTGAGAGGAAAGGATAAAAAGGAGGAAAAATCTAGTTCTTGCAGAAGGTGTGTTTAAGTTGGGGACTCAAGGGGAGCAGCTCTTGGAATAAGAAAGGTGTTTGGCGGGCAAGTGGTTCATGAGAATATTGCAGACAATTTTATTCACGTTACGTGACTCCTCCTTGGTGTTTTGTGAAAGAAATATACAGTCTTAAATTTCTTGCCAAACATTTTTACCATTTGTGTTCCTCTTTGATGGGCACCATATCCTGTGGAGCCAGGCGGGCTCCAGTTCAAATTGCTGCTTTCAGATTCCCACTCACTGATTGAGTGACTAGACAAGTTACTTAACCTTCCATATCTGAGGTTTCTCATATGTGAAATGAGGATGATGATATGATAGAAGCCTGTTGAAAGAATAAAGTGAGTACACCCATGTAAAACTTGTAGACCATGCCTGGGCACATGGCACTTTGCATGTCATCACTGAGTGTAAGGTCTTGCATTTTGGCACTGCACTGCATAAAGTCTGGGTGTGGCTTTAAGTTCCTGATACCTTACAGTGGCAGTGGTAGCCTCCAGGGCTAGTGGGATCTGCCAGTTTACTAGTTCACCTGATCAGCTCATCAAAAGAACAGTAGTCCAATTCCTTGCTTCAAAATTCCCCCATTAAAAAAAATTAAGGTTTTAAGTGGAAAACCTTCTTACACATGACACAAAACCCAGAATTTTAGATAAGATATATATTTATTTATGACTATGCAAAAATTTAAAGTTAAAATGTAAGCAATGCTCCTTACTATGTATATATGTTTGTATACACACACACACACACACACATATGTGAATGATACCGAGTTACATATACCCCAAAGAGTACTCCACTGGCCCCAGTCAGGTTCCCACTCCCACTCCCCCACCAACATAACCACTTTCACTGACTGCTTGGCTATGGATCTCCTTATCTCTAAATAAATATTGATTTTGGCACTCAGATTTTCTAGTTTCCCACCCAGACCCTGAAGACCAGCCTGCAAAGGGGAAAGTGAATTTGTGTGTTTCCTTGCCCACCAGTCATCCCCAAGGTAGCCCATAGGTCTTGCAGTCACCTATAAACCCACACTGCCCACCTTGCCCTTCCTCGTGGAACCAGCAAAGGAAAATGCCAGAACAAATGCCAGGCCAGCAGCTTTGCAATTTGGGCTGAACCGGATTCCTGGACACCTCAGTAAAGGGTGGGCACGGCTCCTGAGTGAGGCGCTGAGATGCCCCAACCCAGCCACGGCTCCCACCGCGGTACCAGCCCGCCCCTCTCCCTTCCAGTCCCTTTCTCTTCTCGCTCATTCTCTGTTCTCTCCTTCCTCGGATGTTTTCGCCGGCCTCACACCTTTCTTTTCCCTAAGTCCAAAGACAGGTAAAGCCTTTAACTGTGTGGATCACGACAAACTGATCTCTTGCCAGCTGCAGCCACACGGACCACACGCACTAAACCGCTGCCCAGAAGCACAAATGGTCGGATGAAGGGATAGCAAACACCAAGAGCCAGCAGCTTCCTTCGGGGGCCCCTCGGCTCAAGCTCTGGGCGTCTCTTGGGCGCAATGCGCGGCGGGGGCGCTCAGGTGACCTTCTGCCCTGGGAACATCTCGGCTTCCCGACGGGAACGAACAGGCTGAGTGGACTGCATCTCTCCAGTTGTCTGGAGAAACGCCGTGCTAGGGACACAATTTTAGGCGGAAACTGCATGCTGCGAAACACAGGTGGCTCTGCCTAGGTCCCTAAGAATGCTTGCTTTCGGTGGGAGGGAGGAATAACTTGTCTCAGGTCTCTGTGGCACAATCGGTTAGCGCTCTCGGCTGTTAACCGAAAGGCTGGTGGTTCGAGCCCACCCAGGGACTCGTTTCTCTCTTTTAGAATGTAAATGATGTATGATTGCTTCCAGTCTGGGCATCCTCTCCCAAGCTCCACTACTACCGTACTCCACTGTGTCTTGTATACACACACACAGAAGGACGTACGACCAGATAGTACCTGATCCTCAGAGAGGATCTCTGCAGG
>NW_011494676.1:1288749-1294026 GCF_000754665.1 Bison bison bison | reverse complement strand
TGGGGGCAGGGGTTCCTCAGGAACCACTGAGATAATGCAAGACTTGCATCACATTTTCACGTTTAGCAGAAGTGCAGCAAAGGCTGAGGCTCAGGTCATTTGTTGAATTCGTTTGCCGACCTGACCCCGCATAAAGCCGCGGAGGAGCCAGGCGCGGTCCACGCAGATCTGACGGTCTTCATTCCTTTCTCATCAAACTTGGGATTATTCTTGAAGGACAGCTTTGCTTTACGTTTTACAATGTCTGAAACGTCTTTTGTTTGCCTTTTATAATTTTCCAGTTCAACATTTCATGGAGAGTGAATTTTAACAGAGAGGTAAAGGCGGTTTTCTCAGAAAGCAGGTGTCTTGAAGAGTTTTCTTGTTCACCTCACAGCAGGCAGAATTTCTTTTCGCTGAAAGACTTTAATGCAATGTTGTCTGTGTGTTTGTCTGTCTCTGGTTTCCTTAGAAATAAAGCTTCTCAAGTTTAGGGATGCATGTGCCGTTTTTTCCAGCAGTGGCTTTTCTCCTTTTCTTAGGGCGGCTGTCACTGCGTTTCCTTCCCGTCTGAGGTTCAGGGGCTCAAACCCCAGGAAGGCGAACCCAGGGTGCGCACCGGCCCCCAGGGCCGCGGGGCTCCGGCTGATTCCGCGTGGATTCCGAGTGCGTCTGGAGGTCTGAGTCCCCAAAGAGGTGGACTTGAAAATGGCTTTAGATCAGGACGTTTTGAGAGGGTAACAGGCAGGAAGGCCAGGGGTCTCCAAACGGAGGAAATAGCCTGCAAGTGTCAGACATTTTTCTCTCTCTTAAGCGGCAGGAGGAAACAAACTAGCGATATTTTTTCCTTCTCTATACAAATTTAAAAGGAGGTTTCTCTTAAAACACTGTGTTGCCATAACGACACTTGGTTTCACCTGAAGTTAAGCAATGCCTTTTTCTTATGGAAATGTTTGTCTTAAGCTATGCTAATGTACTTTGCATTTACCCCTAAACTCTGTCTTCAAGTCGGTTCTGCCCCTTGGCTCAGAACCTATTTGACAAACCAGTATGTTATACTCAGAGTCCCTTGGACTGCAAGGAGATCCAACCAGTCCGTTCTAAAGGAGATCAGCCCTGGGATTTCTTTGAAAGGAATGATGCTAACGCTGAAACTCCAGTACTTTGGCCACCTCATTCGAAGAGTTGACTCATTGGAAAAGACTCTGATGCTGGGAGGGATTGGGGGCAGGAGGAGAAGGGGACGACAGAGGATGAGATGGCTGGATGGCATCACTGACTCGATGGACTCACGTGAGTCTGGGTGAACTCCGGGAGTTGGTGATGGACAGGAGGCCTGGCGTGCTGCGATTCATGAGGTTGCAAAGAGTCAGACACGACTGAGCGACTGAACTGAACTGAACTGAACTCAGGAATATAAAAAAGTTTTAGCTTTAGATAAATCAGTGCTCTCCATGCTACAAACAAGAATAAAATTCAAGTTTATAATAAGGATGAATCTCGAATACTTTTACACTCCTGAAAATTCTAATAATTGATGTATAATTCCATAGAAAATATTTATCCTGTCATGCTCCCAGAGATGACTCCTGGTATGCACCACACTGCTTTAATAATTTGGGTCTAAAAGCTCCTTCATGGTGACTTTCACATTTATTATTATTTATAAAGTTTAAAATTATGTATCCCAGTAAATTAAATATACCATATAATATCTTTTATTTTATTATTAAATATACATATAATATCTTTTAAATCAGGATTAAGTCTTTTGAGTCTCGAAATCATAGTGACTTAATTATTCCCCTTTCAATTTGGGGTCAATGTTTTTAGCTATCATCTAATATGTGCTTCTAAGTAGCATTTATCTGCCATGATTCAGGTCAATTTATGATTTTAAGATCTATCATTAAGTTCTTTGACTGATATTAAATTGGTTGAATTAATGTATAATCTTTGCCTGGAGAATTTCTATTTGAGGTAGAAATAACAAAACACTGTTTAAATATAATGCTGCCTACATTTTTATAGATTATATATAGAGGGGCTATAGGTTAACAGCTTAAGAGAATGTGTGGGAACCTTTAGGAGATGTTCCTGAATGTAGCCATAAGGTCACTTGAAGAAGAGTACAACACATGGACTCCCTAAGCTGAGAAGTAAGGACCTGTTGTTTACTGGAAGCACTCGTTTATTTATTTTTTTTAATTCCTGATTCTTAGTTACCTCCCTTCTAGATCTCAAGTCACCATTTTTCCATGTGCTATGTAATTCTTTTTTTACTCACTGCTGGGGTCCTTAGGCACTGGCAGGCAGATGAACCTGAGAACATGACAGGTTGTTCTCCTGCTGTGATTTTTATTTGTATGTGTGTGTGTGTGTGTGTGTGTGTGAGAGAGAGATTCTTATTTTTGATGCCTCCTGGTGTGAATGCACCAAGGAGTGGGACCTTGACTTTGCTCCTGATACAGCAGTTTTCCTGGAGAAGGGCCTGGTGCCTGATGAGCGCCTAGTAAGTGCTTGCTGACTGAAGGACTCCTAATGCACAGTTCCGGAAAACTGATGAGGAGGACAGAAAGTGGGTAAGATCCACAGAGGCCTAGAGTATGAGGGACAGAAGGGCACAGACTCCAAAAGGGTGAGAGAGGGGCAGAGAGAAATGTCCTAGAACCCAGAGACATCCTCGACTGAGGACGGAAAATTGAGAGAGCTCTTGTTTCCTCCTGACTTCAACAGAGGAATCAGTGGAAGGTGAACCAATAACTCTAAGGATCCAGGTTTGCACACGATGTATTATCGGTGCAGGATTCTGTAGCTTGCAACAATTTGTCTAAAATGAGATAATTTTTCTGGTTGTAGCCATGTACTGTCGAGATATCATATGGAGAGAGTCTCGGGCTTGCAAATGTACCCGTATATTGGAGGGAGACCCCACATTAGATTGTGTGCATCCAACCAAAGCAAAATTGCAAATCATAGGGGAAGAGAAGAGGATAAATGTCTGGGACCAGTGGGCTTTTTTTTTTTTTTTTAACTCCTGTAATCCATAAGCTGCTCTGCAAGAGGCTCTCCAGAGTCATTCTGGCTGGTCTTGTCTGGACTCAATGCCTTGGTCACCAATGAAAACAGTTACAATTCTTAGAATACTTTCCAATCAGCTTGGAAGTTTGGCTGCTGAATATGTGCAATCTCTGGAAATGTACACATTGTTTTTTCATTGTACTTCCCACTAAGTTGAGTCAGTAGGGCACAAATTCCCTTGTTAGAGTAACAGACCTGTGTATTGACAATTTCTTGTGATGCCAAGACCATGAAGAAAAAGACTCTTTCCTTGAGTTGGAAAAATACATTGGAATATAAATTAGCACATCTATTCAGGGAAAACTAAGAACATAAAGAGATGCCTTCAGTTTCTAGCAAAGGTACAGTGACAGAAATCAGATTAACCCTCCTTCCTAAATCTAACTCTATCCCTTTGTCCCACTCCCAAAGGAACAAAAAGACAAAAAAAACATGAAATACTAGCTTCTAAGACACTGGAAATCAGGTAGCAAAGGATAGCAAGCCCTGAGAGGTGACAAACAAACAAGATGAGTCTTGCCATGGGCCCAGCTTCCTGCTTTCAGTGAGTTCCCAGGCTGGGCACCAAGAGGAGGATTTGAGGTCAATCCACTGGACTCAAGAAGCTGAGTGTTGGTGGAGAGCAAGGCAGCTAGAGTTCACAGGACAAAGATCCAGTGATTCTTATTTGCAAAGCAGAAGTAGAGACACAGATATAGAGAACAAAGGTATGGACATCAAGGGGGAAAGGGGAGTCGGAGGAACTGGGAAGTTAGGATTTACCTATATCCGCTATTGATGCTATGTATATAGTAAATAACAAATGGGAACCTACTCTATGGCATAGGGAAATATTGGATGCTCTGTGGTTACCTAAATGAAAAGGAAATCCAAAAAAGAGGGGATATATGTATACGTATAGCTGATTCACTTTGCTATTATCACAACATCGTAAATCAGCTATACTTCAATAAAAGTTAATAATAAAAGAAAGAAACATGAAGAAAGGTCCAGTGATGAGAGAGAGTGGGAGAGAGAGAGAATGCTGGGATATGAAAGGGTCTCCCTCAAGTACTCAGCAGAGTAATGATCGGGGTATCCTTATGAAGAAAGTGCCTGAGGCCAAGGAAAGAATGTTTTTAAAAGATCCTGGTGCAATGCCTGGTGCTCACACAGGACAAGCAATTGTATTCGATCCCCCCAGACAGAATGGACTCCTCCTAACTCCTGGGCCATTGGGAAGAACATTCAGAAAACTCTTGTTACAGTATTGGGAATAAGCAGCTCTAGACTGACCTACCTAAAAAAATCACGAAAGGAAGATCCAAAGGGATCAAACCATTTACAAGTCACTCAAATGTACCCCCAGATAAAACTCAAGAAGATTTGTAGGAATACCAAAAGAGCCAGTGCCCCAAATGGGAAACTCTGACAATGCTTGGCCTCCAATCAAAGGATGCCAGTCATGCAAAGAGGCAGGAAAATGACAGGTAAGGAGGAGACAAATGAATGAATGGATCAGTCAATGAAACTGAGCCAGAAGGGACACAATGTAAAAATCTGCAGAGAAGACTTGAACAGTTATCATGACGGTATACATGCGTCCAAAATGTTAATTAGAAACACAGAACATACAAAAATGGCAAAAACAAACAAACAAACAAACTTTAGAGCTGAAAACTATAACATCCAATGCAATAAATTCACCAGATTGAAGAGCAGATTAGACATGGCAGAAAACAACATAAACAAGATTATGGAGCACAAAGCAATGAAAAGCTGTTCACAGTATCCAAATGGAAACTCACTGTCAAAATAAAATGCTTTTAATGAACATAGTGTCATTGAAGAGTCATTGTTTTTCAGTTGCTAACCTGTGTTTGACTCTTTGTGACTCCACTGACTGCAGCACTACAGGCCTCCCTGTCCCTCAGTATCTCTCAGAGTTTGCCCAAGTTCGTGTTCGTTGAATCGGTGATGCCATCCAACCATCTCATCCTCTGTTGCCCTTTTCTCCTTCTGCCTTCAAACTTTCCCAGCATCAGGGACTTCTCCAAGCAGTCTGCTCTTCTCATCAGGTGGCCAAAGTATTGGAGTTTCAGCATCATCCTTCCAATGAGTATTCAGGGTTGATTTCCTTTAGGATTGACTGGTTTGGTCTCCTCGGCATCCAAGGGACTTTCAAGAGTCTTCTCTAGCACCACAGTTCCAAAGCATCAGTTCTTCAACATTCTGCCT
>NW_011494676.1:1274509-1288649 GCF_000754665.1 Bison bison bison | reverse complement strand
AGTATTGGGAATAAGCAGCTCTAGACTGACCTACCTAAAAAAATCACGAAAGGAAGATCCAAAGGGATCAAACCATTTACAAGTCACTCAAATGTACCCCCAGATAAAACTCAAGAAGATTTGTAGGAATACCAAAAGAGCCAGTGCCCCAAATGGGAAACTCTGACAATGCTTGGCCTCCAATCAAAGGATGCCAGTCATGCAAAGAGGCAGGAAAATGACAGGTAAGGAGGAGACGAATGAATGAATGAATCAGTCAATGAAATTGAGCCAGAAGGGACACAATGTAAAAGTCTGCAGAGAAGACTTTAACAGTTATCATGATGGTATACATGCGTCCAAAATGTTAACTAGAAACACAGAACATACAAAAATGGCAAAAAAATCAAACTTTAGAGCTGAAAACTATAACATCCAATGCAATAAATTCACCAGATTGAAGAGCAGATTAGACATGGCAGAAAACAACATAAACAAGATTATGGAGCACAAAGCAATGAAAAGCTGTTCACAGTATCCAAATGGAAACTCACTGTCAAAATAAAATGCTTTTAATGAACATAGTGTCATTGAAGAGTCGTTGTTTTTCAGTTGCTAACCTGTGTTTGACTCTTTGTGACTCCACTGACTGCAGCACTACAGGCCTCCCTGTCCTTCAATATCTCTCAGAGTTTGCCCAAGTTCGTGTTTGTTGAATCGGTGATGCCATCCAACCATCTCATCCTCTGTTGCCCTTTTCTCCTTCTGCCTTCAAACTTTCCCAGCATCAGGGACTTCTCCAAGGAGTCTGCTCTTCTCATCAGGTGGCCAAAGTATTGGAGTTTCAGCATTATCCTTCCAATGAGTATTCAGGGTTGATTTCCTTTAGGATTGACTGGTTTGATCCCCTCGGTATCCAAGGGACTTTCAAGAGTCTTCTCTAGCACCACAGTTCCAAAGCATCAGTTCTTCAACATTCTGCCTTCTTTATCATCCAACTCTCACATTGGTACATGACGACAAGAAAGATCACAGCTTTGACTATATGGACCTTTGTGGGCAAAGTGATGTCTTTGCTTTTTAACACACTGTCCAGGTTTGTCATCGCTTTCCTTCCAAGAAGCCAGTGTCTTCGAATTTCATGGCTGCAGTCACTATCCGCAGTGGTTTTAGAGCCCAAGAACAGAAAATTTGTCACTGCTTCCACATTTTCCCCTTCTATTTGCCATGAAGTGATGGGGCTGGATGCCATGATCTTAGGTTTTTTTAAATATTGAGTTATAAGCTGGCTTTTGCACTCTCCTCTTTCACTCTCATCAAGAGGCTCTTTAGTTCCTCTTTGCTTTCAGCCACTAGGGTGGTGTCACCTGCATGCCTGAGGTTGCTGATATTTTTCCCAGCAATCTTGATTCCAGCTTGTAACTCATCCAGCCTGGCATTTCCCCTGATGTGTTCTGCATTCAAGTTAAATAAACAGGGAGACAGTAAACAGCCTAGTTGTACTCCTTTCTCAATTTTGAACCAGTCAGTTGATCCGTATAAGGTTCTAACTGTTGCTTCTTGACCCGCATACAGGCTTCTCAGGAGACAGGTAAGATGGTCTGGTATTCCCATCTCTTTTAGAGTGTTCCACAGTTTGTTATGATCCACACAGTCAAAGGCTTTAGTGTAGTGAAAGAAACAGAAGTAAATGTTTTTTCTGGAATTCCCTTGCTTTGTCTATGATCCAGCAAATGTTTGCAATTCGATCTCTGCTTCCTCTGCCTTTTCTAAACCCAGCTTGTACATCTGGAATTTCTTGATTCAAGTTGAATGCTGAAGCCTACCTAGCTTGAAGGATTTTGAGCATAACCTTACTAGCATGGGAAGTGAGCACAATTGTCCAGTACTTTGAACGTTCTTTAGCACTGCCCATTGAATGGTAGCACATCACTGAAAGACCTGATACATGGGTGACTGATGCTCCTGAAAATACCCAGGGACGAGAAACAGTTTTTGGAGGAACAATGTCAGATAATTTCAATCATAGTAAAGATGATAAACCCACCGATCCAAGGAGCCAAATGAACAAAATGAATGAGCACAACAGCACGGAAAACACACATCTAGTCGCATCGTAATTAAAGTGCTCAAAGCCATTGAAAAAGCATATAGTCCCCGAGGGACCAGAGGAAAAAGACCGGATACATATAGAAACAAAAGTACACATGTCAGATTTTATCAGAAGCATAGAAGTGAGGGACTTCCCGGGTGGTCCAGTGGTTAAGACTTGGCCTTCTTGGTGTGAGTTGGATCCCTGGTTGAAGAGCTAAGACCCAACAAGCCTCATGGCAAAAACCAAAAACAAAAAAACCCATGAAACAGAAGCCATATTGTAAAAAATTTAATAAAGACTAAAGGAGAAGAGAGATGCATGGAAGTTAAAATACAGTGGAGCAGCCTCTTCAAAGGACAGAAGCCAAAATAGTCAAGGTGGAATTCTATCACTACCCACCTTTAAAGTCTTTCAATATGAAGGTGAATAATGACCATTACAGACATACAAATGCTGAAAGACTTCATCAGCAGCAGACCACTGTACAAGGAATGTTAAAGGAATCCTCCAGGAAGAACACCACCAGATGGAAATCTGGATGTACGCACAGGGAGGAAGGAAAAGAGAAATGGTATCTGTATGGGGAAAATAAAAGATTTTAAATATAAATCCCTATAGAAGTATGTAACGGATTAAAACACAGAACCGTGGATTTGTTACATGCTCAGTAAAGGAGAAACGTAAAGAAATATGGTTACTGGTTTCACTGCTTCAGGAAATTCTGGACTCCCAGGGACCTGGCAAACCTCCTGTGCACCATGACGCCGGACAGGAGGGAAGCAGTAGAGGAGCCCTTTTGCCTTTCCCGGAAAGCTTGCGCAGCGTAGAAAGAACCACACAGCTTTTGAGTGTTTCAAGGAAGGCGTTCCTAAGGTGTGTTTAGAACAACCAACCTTTCCGTGAACAGCCCAACGCACTAATAGATGGCGCCACAGAGACACGCTCGAGTAAGGTACTTCTCATCCCCATGGATGTACCCGCTTCCACGACCGGTGGAGCCACACACATTTCCGAGGGCAGAAACGCGCCAGAGACGCCCCGGGCCGGAGCCGAGGGGGCCAGAGGGAGTTTGGACGCCGGGTGGGCTCCGTACTGCTTCTTTCGGTTCTTTGCTCCGCCTTCACCCGGCCGTCCGCACCGCTGGTGTTGCCCTCCCTCGGCTCGGCCGCGGTCGGTGGGGCGGGAGCCGGAACCAGCTAACCGGGAAGGTGGATCCAAAGGGACGACTGCGAAGAGCTGGAAAAGAAGCCGGCGAGGTGGGGACGAGGACAGCCAGACTTCCCAGAAGGAACGTGCCGCATCTGGGGAGATGAGAATTGGTGTTTGGTTTGATTTTGTTTCCTTTTGTCACAGTATATCAGAATTGAGAGACAGAGCGGGGAAACCCATGTGCGAGCATGAAAGAGAGAAAACGAATAGCTGCAGTTCCCAAGAATAAAGCAGCGCAAGGATCGAAATCATTTTACGTCAAAGGACAGACATTAAAGACCGTTCTCATGGCGTGGTATGTGGCACGCCGTGATCGTATAGTGGTTAGTACTCTGCGTTGTGGCCGCAGCAACCTCGGTTCGAATCCGAGTCACGGCATGGCCTCCGTGTTTCACGTGGCGTCTGACTTCTTTTTCTTCAACACGGTAATGGTCTGCACTGGGTTCTGCAACATGTGACCGCCCATTCTATCCGAGATAAAAATTATTAAGGTGTATTCACAGAACAAGATGCACAAATCATGAATGAACAGCTATTTGATGTGAAATAATCACCAAAATCAAGAGGTACAAATTTTTTTATCAACCAGGTATGGAAGATACACTTTGATACATGGATGAAGCCCTTTGGCACGTTTCCCAGGTAACGCCTATCCGTCCCCTGCTACTTTAAACTATTGAGTTTGTCCTTTCCTCAGTTCACCTGAATGAATATAGACATTTTCCTATATAGGGATTATCAAGCAGAAATTCTGAAGTCGATTTCACCCTAGTAGGGAAATCACAGAGGTCAGAACGCCGGGAAGGCAACGGACAAGACGTTCCATTGGAGAAAGCACCTTCAAGATCACGGTATCTCTGCTGCCAGCTAACTATAAGCATGGACCCGTCGGGCCACCATCTTTCACTCAGGGTCGCCCTCCTCCCCTCTTCCACCCTAATTCCAGCAAAGATCTCCCAATCCTCTTGCCCCTCCCCACACAGGCAGAGCACGCACTCTCACCTACTGGACTCACCGCCTTTCATCAGCTCTTCCGGTACCACATACATGTACAGCCACTGTTGCTGCCTCATCTATCGCTGCCTCTGCAGGCTTGGTCCACACCCCTGGCCCCTGCCCACCAGCTCCTCTCCCTGGCTCACCTCTTGCCCTACAGTGGACATAACATTTGTCCTAACAGGTCTTCTGAGCGAGCTTCCAAGGGAAAAGGGAAACCGTGCCCACTGCCTGGTAGAGACCAAGGGGATTCCAAACAACAGCAGCTGGAGAGTCAGGGCATTTCCCTGGATCACCATCGTATTGATATTCTGACACTGATTTTTACATGAACCATCTGCTTATGCTGCTGATATCAGTTTTCCCTTTATGGTAGTGAGATGAATTGGCTGTTCAAAGTACTCAGGGAAATGAATGTGAAATGAATAGGTTAAAAGAGAATATTTTAAAAACATGTTCTGCACTTGCTCAACTGAAAGTGGGTGGAGATGGTAAAAGCCTGGGAGGCTGGGCATGTCCACTATTGCCGGGCCAGTCACTGGAGCTAAACCTGTCGACACTGGGAATACCCTGAGCCTGGGCCTCTGTCTCTGAGAGGCACTTAGGAAAATCCATCTACACCTCAGCGACGGACCATAGCACCTGGTTCCCTTTTCCTGTGAAGCCTAAGCTGGGGATCACAAAGGTAATATTTTAATGACCAGAAGCTATAAGAAAATACTTTTGACATATTTACTCATTCGGGAAATAAATGTCACACTTACAAGGAGATATCATTACACAGCCTCCAGCATGACTGCTTTTTAAAAAATTCGTGCACTAAGTGCCGACAAATGTGGAGTACTTGCACCTGTAGCAGCCAGTTCAAAGTCATTCTAGAAGACTGTTGGCAGTTTCTAATAAAGTTCATCTTATACCTACTTCATGACCCAGCAATTGTAGTACTTCTATGAATGCACAATATAGAAGAAGTTGGTATGGGATATTCATCAAGAACACCAGTTAACACCAAAAAATCCCGACAAAATTACTCCAATAATACCAAAAGTAGTGAAATGTGCATAACTCTATGAATATGTTTAATGAACAAAATGTTGCATGAAAGCAAAGTCAGTTACCAAAAATGTAGCTTCCTTCATTTGAATTTCAAGAGCAGGCAACAGTACACTCTTGCAGTAGGCCTCAGAATGGTAACACAATAAGCGATCTAGTGTAGGAATTGCCTACAAAGTGGCTCAAGTGACATTTCAAGGGTGGGGAAAATTTTCTATACTTTGATCTGGGTGCTGATTACGTTTGCAAAAATTCAACAAACTGTGCCTATAGTTCAATTATTTACTGTTTCTGTAAAAATCAGTGGATGGTGGATGAAAAGGAGCTGGTCTAGACCATGATGACTAGTTTGCATTTTATTGTAAACCTTTTAAATACGCCTTCTCCTTTAGTGTAAGAAAAACCTCACTGATATTAGAAATATCTTTACCAGAAAACAACAACAACAATGACCATGTTATCTTGTTAGTGTAACTATAGGCAAGGCTCCTTGAAGGGCAATATTTAAACTTTGGGGATGTGTTCTTCTCACAGGGAGACAAGCAGTTGTTCTAGGTTTTGCTTTGACTGGCAGGTTTGGGCGCTGTGGGATTTACTCCTCTTCTTGCTGCATTTTGCTTCCAGGCCAGTGGCAAATTCTGCTCTCCCACCACTGCTAGGGGGCAAAGCTGGTGCTGGAATTAAAAGTAAATGGATAGAATATTACTCAACCAAAAAAAAAAAAAAAAAGGATGAGGTAATGCCAATTACAGCAACATGCATGGAACAAGAGATTGTCATCCTAGTGAAGTAAGCCAGGCAGAGAAAGACAAATATCATATGACATCGCTTATACGAGAAATCTAAAACACAAAACTAAAGCTAATACAAAGGAACATATGTACAAAACGGAAATAAACCCACAGACATAGAAAACAACATTATGGTTACTGAACGGGAAAGGGGGAGGGGTAAATTAGAAGTTTGGGATTAATATATACATACTACTACTGTGCAGAAAACAGATTAACCAACAAGCACCTCGGGTATAGCCAGGGACCTATACTCAATATTTTGTAATAATCTGTAAGGAAAAATAATCTGAAGCAAAACTAGATGTATATGTGTGTGTAACTGAATCACTTTGTTGTACACCTGAAACAAACACAACATTGAAGATCAACTCTAAGTCAAAGTAAAAAAAAGAAAAAAGGCAAATGGCAAGACAGGCTATAGACACTACCTTGCCTTAGCCTGGATCTGAACCGCGCGTGCACACACACACAGACAGGAGGACCTATGTCCAGGATCTCGGGGGAAAGCAGGTCACCGGGAATCCTGGAATTCACGAAACAGTAGGCACATCATCTACCCTGTAAACTCATTTTACTAATGAAGTTTCTTCCACTGTTTGTAGTAGTCTCTATTTAACCTTTCCCATATGCTTTTCCAATTAATTTGGTTCTGTTCTTTTCCTCCATTTTCCATCCACTGGATATAGAAGAAGCCAAAGAATTCCAGAAAGACATCTGATTCTGATTCATGAACTACTCTAAAGCCTTTGACTGTGTGGGTCACAACAAACTGTGGAAAATTCTTCAAGAGATGGGAAAAACAGACCACCTTACCTGCTTCCTGAAAAACCTGTATGCAGGTCAAGGAGAGATGAAACCAGTCAGTCCTAAAGGAAATGAACCCTGAATATTCCTTGGGAGGACTGATGTTCGTGAAGCTGAAGTGCCAAGTCTCACTCCCTGGGGCGGGCCTCCAGTTTTGTTTAAAATACGAATCTAAAAGTTTGCAAAGAAGTGCCGTTGTTTCCGCCCGGTTTCGAACCGGGGACCTTTCGCGTGTGAGGCGAACGTGATAACCACTACACTACAGAAACCACATGGCTACTACTGCCTAGTGACATGCTCAAGAAATGCATGTTTGGACACAGCTGGCCTTCAAATTTTCAAAGGAAGAAGCCTCTGGAAGCCCAAGTGATCCCTCAAGTAAGGATCTGGGGTTCCTGAAAGGCCCTGACTTAGGGTTCCTCACCTCTCCCAGAGCGAGGTCCCTGTGGGTACCCAGGCAGTTAGACCTCAGGATGCCCCAGAATCTGCTCTTCACTCCCCCAACTCTTCTCCCAGGCCAAAATTTCAGGCTCCTCTGTGAACTGCAGCTGGTCAGTTACTCTTTCTATTAGCGAGGTCCAGATGCTTTCAGACCTTGATAGTTGAAAAGCAAACATCAGAGCGATGCAAACCTTTGGGATTTGTCTTCCAAAAAAAGGAGTTGGAATGGAGGCCCCCAGGTGAGACCTGGGATCCCAAATATCTCTAAGGACCACAGATGTGGGAAAGGGGACAGCGTCAATGGATTATGCTTTCTGGGAAGGCCCCAGGGTTCCGAAAGAAACTCTGGGTCTTTCCCCTTCCACCCCTGTGGTAAGGGTGTTTTCCCACCTAACCTGATGCTCTATTGGCTCAGACCGAACACACTTCTCTTTGACACCAGTCTTTCAGACCACACTTCCAACTTGTCAGAAAATCCTATTTTTCTTTGGTTAGTTATGCATTTTGAGGCACATAATCTTTTTCTTGGTCTGATCTCCTCCCTCCTTCCTTTCCTCATTAAGGCCGGGAGATGGATTCAACTCGAGAGTCTCCCTCCTTTGAAACTTTAGGGTTTGTGTCTTTTAACCTTGAGTGTGTGGGGCTGGGCCGAGGTCGAGAACTCTTTTGGCCAGGTCAGTCAAGATTGGCCTCTCCGTGGCCTGTCCTCCAGTGTCAGGGGCAGAGCCGGGCCACCTCAGCATGGCCCCTGTCTCGGGGTCTAGAGCCCCACGCAGGCATGGCGCCACGGGAGAAGCTTCAGCCGGCAGCGTGGATTCAGTACGCCGGGAGCCGGCAAGGCGCACCCGGGTGCACGCGGTGAGTTTTGGTTCTCAGAGAGCGGGTGCCCTCCCGGCCCCCTGGTTCTGATCCCGCGAGCAGTAACCTCCCGGCCAGAAGAGACCAGTAGGAGAAGAGCAGCATCTCCTTCAAGCCTTGTCCACTCAGCATCCACAATGGTCTTGAAGAGACACAGTGAGAAGTGGTAATAGATTAGGGGAAAAGAAGAAATCCTTGGTGATTTCCTCATGGAAACACCTCATGAGGATGAAGTGGGAGCCTGCAGGGACCCAGTCCTCCTGGCGCTGCTGAAGGCCAGTCTAGTTCCCACCAGTTGCTGGAGCCAAAGCAGACAACCTTGGGCAGGTGACCAGTGAGTAAGCAGTCCTTCTTCCTCTCCAGCTGCATTGCACTTGAACTTGCAGCCCTGGAACGTATCCCCTTGGCTTTTGATGGATTCTAAAGAAGTAACACAGGTTTCTTTCTCTTTTTCATAAATTTTTTTTCTCCAAGTATTTGAGACATAAGTGACATAACACTTGTGAGTTGAGCATGTTGATTGGATACAGTTATATATGGCACAATGATTCCCACCAGAGCATTAACTGGCACCTCCATCCCATCACATAATTCTCATTTCTTTTTTGTGATGAGAACATTTATGATCCAGTCTCTTGCAGTTTTCAAGTATACATACAATGAAGTGCTTCAACGAAGTTTACACCCAGGTAACTGACATCTTAAGATGTGATAAGAAATCCCTGAAAATCTAGTGTTTAGAACTTGGTGCTTTCGCAGCTGTGGGCCAGGGTTTGTGCACCTAAGATCCCACAGTCTGTGTTCAGTCATGCACGCTCAGTCATATCCAACTCTGTGGGACTCCATGGACTGTAGCCCACCAGGCTCCTCTCTTCATGGGATTTTCCAGGTAAGAATACTGCAGTGGCTTGCCATTTCCTACTCCAACAACAGATAGGTTTCTTCTTAATGCACTTATTAAGGTCGGTAGTGGCTGGTGGCCAGATGGCACAGCGTGCTTTGTTTGCTGATATGGCAGGCAACCTTTTTCATTCACATTCCTCCCCTCTCCCTTCAGATCTCATTTGTTTGGCTGCACCCATTGGATTCCATGGGCAAGAAAGACCTGGAAATGCTGGTTGCCAGGGTCAGCCTCAAGCACACAGATCAGGGGCAAAAGCTAGACAGGAAACCAGGAACCAGGAATGGCAGAGAATATTCAGCCCAAATGTAATGAGCCCAACATTCAGGGGCCTCCTATTAGTCCTGGTGCCACCACTTAACATCCTTTTGACCTTGGGTCAACTCCAATTTGCTAGGCCAATTTTGCAAGTGTCTTATGAAAAAAATAATAAGTACTTCATAAAATTATTGTCTAGATTAAATGGGATAATCAAATAACACAGCTGGCACAGAAGGTGGCCAATATTAAGTATGTTCTGGGAGGAAACAATCAAAGATAAGCTGGCACTTCAGTCTTCTGTAACATTTGAATACATTTTTAAATATTTCAATAAATTTTGTCATTGAATGAAACATCCATTCACAAAATAAATGTATATTAAAGAATAGAAAATTTTAAATGGAATTTATAAAACATATGCCCACAAAAGGGACTTGCTTATAGTAGCTTTGTTTATAATAGCCCCCAAATTGAAAAGTATTCAAATGTCCAGCACAAAGTGAATAGATATAATTGTGACATATTCACTCAAAGGAATACTACTCTTCAATAAAATGAAAGAAATTCCTGATCCATGGCAATGATATGGATTAAAATATCACCCTGAGTGATGAAAAGAGTACATACTCTTCGGAGCCACCTATGGGAATTACTCAGTGAGACAAACTAATCACTAGTGACAAGAACTAGATCACTGAGCACCTGGGACAGGAAGTGGAAGGGGGATTGACGGCAAAGAGGCTCAAGAGGATATTCTGGAGTGCTGGAGATGTTCGTGAACTGGGTAGTGTTTCCATGGGTACGTTCAGTTGTCAAAAGTCATCAGATTTGAAATGGATAGATTGTATTATTTTAAAATTAATTCTTAAGAAATTTGATTTTTTAAAAATAATGAGAAGAATCATCCCACATTTTAATAACTTAATACAATGACACTCATTATTATTATTAGCATTAGAGGGTTCTTTTAGAAACGTATGTCTCTTAAGGTAAACAATTTGATTGAAAGTTCAACAGTTTCTTCATTTTTGTGTTTTTTCATTAAATTTATACACTAGTAAATTGAAATACTTTAAAGTTGGAATAGATTCTGTAAGAGCTCAATCATATAAAAGCATATATATATATTTTCTCTTGGTTGGTATACCTAAATGACTCCATTATCATTTACTTACATTAACAGAAGTTACTTTTGAATTTAAGATGTTTCAAAATTTTACATATTTGTATGTTCTGTATCATTTTAATTTTTTAAAATAACACATATAGAGTGTAGGGGCTTCCCAAGTGATACTAATGGTAAAGAACCCATCTGCCATTGCAAGAGGCACAAGAGATGTGGGGTCTATCCCTGGTTCAGGAAGATTCCCTGGAGGAGGGCATGGCCACCCACTCCATATTCTTACCTGGAAACCTCTCATGGTCAGAGGAGCCTGGGGGGCTACAGTCCATGCGTCCCAAAGAGTCAGACAGGACTGAAATGATTTAGCATGAACCCATGCACTTTTGCTACTTAGAATAATGTAAAAATAGATTTGAAGGAAAATGTGCAAAGTTGTTAACAGCAGTCCATTCTAGGAGGTGGGACTACGGATGACTGCTTATTTTCTTCTTTAGATATAGTTAACATTTTTAAATTAAAAAAAAAAAGAATGACCTGGAAGTGAAAGAACAGAAGAGCTATGGAAGAGGTATTGGAAAGGTGAGAGGAAAGGATAAAAGGGAGGGAAAACCTAGTTCTTGCAGAAGTGTGTGTAAGTTGGGGATTCTAGGGGAGCAGCTCTTGGAATAAGAAAGGTGTTTGGGAGGCAAGTGGGTCATGAGGATACTGCAGTTTTATTCATCTTAGATGACTCCTCCTTGGTGTTTTGTCAAAGAAACCTGCGGGCTTAAATCTCTTGCCAAACATTTTTACCACTTGTGTTCCTCTTTGACTAGCACCATATCCTGTGGAGCCAGGCAGGCTCCAGTTCAAATTGCTGCTTTCAGATCCCACTCACTGATTGAGTGACTAGACAAGTTATTTAACCTTCCATGTCTCAGATTTCTCATATGTGAAATGAGGATGATGATATGATAGAAGCCTGTTGAAAGAATAAAGTGAGTACACCCATGTAAAACTTGTAGACAGTGCCTCGGCACATGGCACTTTGCATGTCACCGTTGACTGTAAGCTCTTGCATGTTGGCACTGCACTGTATAAAGTCTGGGTGTGGTTTTCTTTTAAGTTAGTGATATCTCTCAGTGGCAGTGGAACTTTCAAGAGAGAGTGAAGGAATCCTGTCTGACCAGCAGTAACCTCCTGGGCTTGTGGGATCTGCCAGTTTACTCGTTCATCTGATCAGCTCATCAAAAGGGGAACAGTAGTCCAATTCCTTGCTTCAAAAATCCCCCAATTAAAAAAAAAAAATTAAGGTTTTACAGTGGAAAACACTCCTATACATGACACAAGACCCAGAATTTTACAAAACATATATATATATATTTATGACTACATAAAAATTTAAAGTTAAAATACAAGCAATGGACCTTACTATGTGTATATCTGTGTATATACAGCACACACACACACACACACACACACACACACAGTATCAAGTTACACATGCCTGCTGAAGAGTAGTCCACTGGCCCCTTGTCAGGGTCCCACTCCCACTCCTCCACCAACATAACCACTTTCACTGACTGCTTGGCTATTGATCTCCTTATCTCGAAATCAATATTGATACCATGCCGGCACTCAGATTTTCCAGTTTCCCACCCAGACCCTGAAGACCAGCCTGCAAAGGGGAAAGTGAATTTGTGTATTTCTTTGCCCACTAGTCATCTCCAAGGTAGCCCATAGGTCTTGCATTAACCTGCAAACCCACACAGCCCACCTTGCCTCTCCTCATGGAACCAGCAAAGGAAACTGCCAGAACAAATGCAAGGCCATCAGCTTTGCGATTTGGGGTGAACCGGATTCCCGGACACCTCAGTAAAGCCTGGGAGCTGCGCGAGTCAGGCGCTGTGATCTCCCCAATTCAGCGCCCATCGCCCCCGCCGCGATACCAGCTGGCTCCTCTCTCTTGCAGTCCCTTTCTCCCTCTGGCTCATTCTTTGTTCTCTCCTGCCCTTGGTCTTCCTCGGATCTATTCGCCCTCTTCACACCTTTCCTTTCCTGTCCTCAAAAGACAGCTAAAGCCTTACACTGAGTGGATCACAATAAACTGATCTCTTTCCAGCTGCAGCCACACACACCCCATCTACTAAACCGATATACAGAAACGCAAATGGTCGGACGAAGGCAGAGCAAACCAGGAGCCATCAGCTTCTTTCTGGGGACCCTCGGCTCGAGCTCGGGGCTTCTCTTGGGCGCTGATATCTGCAGCGGCGAGGACGCTCAGGAGACCTTCTGCCCTCGGAACCTCCCGGCTTCCCGACGGGAACGAACAGGCTGAGTGGACTCCATCTCTCAGGTTGTCCGAGGCTCCAAAGTGGAAACGTCATTTTGCGAAACACAGGTGGCTCCGCCCAGTTCCGTAAATATGCTTGCTTTCTGTGGGAGTGAGGATGAAACTCTCCTCCGGACTTTGTGGCACAATCGGTTAGGGCGTTCCTCTGTTAACCGAAAAGCTCGTGGTTTGAGCCCACCCAGGGACGTGTCTCACTCTTTTAGAATGTAAATGATGTATGATTGTTTCTAGTCTATGCATCCTCTCCCATTCTCCACTACTACCCTAATCCTCTGTGTCTTGTACACACACACACACACACACAAGGACGTAGGTCCAGGTAGCCTGTGATCCTCAGAGAGGATCTCTGGAGGAAAGCAGGTTGACTGGGAATCCTAGAATGCATGAAAGAGTAGGCTCATCATCATCACCCTGTAAACACCTTTTACCAATGAAATTTCCTCCGTTGTTTGTAGTACTCTCTATTTAACCTTTTCCATATACTTTTCCAATTAATTTGGTTCTATCCTTTTCCTCCATTTTTCCTCCATTGTATCATGGAAAAAGCAAGAGAATTCCAGAAAGACATCTATTTCTGCTTCATTGACTCCTCTAAAGCCTTTGACTGTGTGGATCACAACAAAATATGGAAAATTCTTCAAGAGATGGGAATAGCAGACTACCTTACCTGCCTCCTGAAAAACCTGTATGCAGGTCAAGGAGAGATGAAATCAGTCAGTCCTAAAGGAAATCGACCCTGAATATTCTTTGGGAGGACTGATGGGGAAGCTGAAGCTCCAAGCCTCACTCCACGCGGCAGACCTCTATTTTCGGTGTTTAAAATATGAAACTAAAAGTTTTGGGGGAAAGTGGAGCTGTTTCCACCGCGTTTCGAGCCGGGGACCTTTCGCGTGTTAGGCGAACGTGATAACGACTACACTACGGAAACCATATGCCCACTTTTGTCTAGTGACATATCCAAGAATTGCATGTTTGAACACACCTGACCTTCAAATTTTCAAAGGAAGAGGACTCTGGAAACACAGGCAATCCATCAAGTAAGGATCTGCAGGTCCTGAAAGGGCCTGATTTAGGGTTCCTCGCCTCTTTCCGGTCAAGGTCCCTGTGTATCAGCTTTGCGGCCCAAGCACAGAGGTCGCCCACACTGACTCTTCAGTTCTCAGAAGCCTCAAGAGCCCGGGGTGGGGGGGTGAGAAAGGTGCGTCTGAGCCACAGTTGGCCCCACGTCCATCCAGGTGGACACAGCCCTTCCAGAGGCAGATCCAGTGCCTTAAAGTCCCTTTTCATGGCGCCA
>NW_011494676.1:1273910-1274409 GCF_000754665.1 Bison bison bison | reverse complement strand
AATTTAAAAACAGATTTGAAGGAAAACATGCAAAGATGATAACAGTGGTCCCTTCCAGGAGGTGGGACTATGGATGACTGCTTATTTCCTTCTTTAGATATATTTAATATTTGTAATTAAAAAAATGAATGACCTGGAAGTGAAAGAACAGAAGAGATCTATGGAAGAGGTATTAGAAAGGTAATTTAAAAAATGAATGACCTGGAAGTGAAAGAACAGAAGAGATCTATGGAAGAGGTATTAGAAAGGTGAGAGGAAAGGATAAAAGGGAGGAAAAATCTAGTTCTTGCGGAAGGTGTATTTAAGTTGGGGATTCAAGGGCAGCAGCTCTTGGAATAAGAAAGGTGTTTGGGAGGCAAGTGGTTCATGAGAATATTGCAGACAATTTTATTCATGTTACGTGACTCCTCCTTGGTGTTTTGTGAAAGACATATACAGTCTTAAATTTCTTGCCAAACATTTTTACCATTTGTGTTCCTCTTTGATGGGCACCATATCC
>NW_011494676.1:1273304-1273810 GCF_000754665.1 Bison bison bison | reverse complement strand
TACAATGTCTGAAACGCCTCTTGTTTTCCTTTCATAATTTTGCAGTTCAACAGGTCGTGGAGCGCGAATGTAACAGAGAGGTAAATGCGTTTTGTTTTGTTTGTTTGTTTTCAGATGCAGATGTCTTGAAGGGTTTTCGTATTTACCTCACAGCAGGCAGAGTTTCTTTTCGCTGAAAGGTTTTACTGCAATGGTGTCTGTGTGTCTGTCTGTCTCTGGTTTCCTTTAGCAGTAGAGCTTCTCAATTTGGGGAATGCATGTGCCCTTTTCTTCAGCAGTGGCTTTCCTCCTTTTCTCAGTGCGGCGTTGCGTTCGCGTCTGAGGTTCAGGAGCTCAGACCCCGAGGGAGGCGCGGGCCGCATGCGCAGCGGCTCCCAGGCCGCAGGGCTCCTCCTGGTTCCGCGTGGACTCCGAGTGCGGTCGAGAGTGCGACGGCTCGACAGCACCCTCAATCGCCCTAGAGGCCTGAGTTGCCAAAGAGGCGGACTTGAAAATAGCTTTAGATC
>NW_011494676.1:1272832-1273204 GCF_000754665.1 Bison bison bison | reverse complement strand
GTTGAATATTAAGCCAGCTTTTTCACTCTCCTCTTTCACTTTCATCAAGAGGCTCTTTACTTCTTCTTGGCTTTCTGCCATAAACGTGGTGTCATCTGCATATCTGAGGTTATTGATATTTCTTCTAGAAATATTGATTCCAGCTTGTGCTTCATCCATGCTGGCATTTCACGTGATGTACTTTGCATAGAAGTTAAATAAACAAGGTGACAACATACAGTCTTGACATACTCCTTTCCTAATTTGAAACCAGTCCATTGTTTCATGTCTAACTGTTGCTTCTTGACCTGCATACAGATTTCTCAGGAGGCAGGTAAGGTGGTCTGGTATTCCCATCTCTTGAAGAATTTTCCACAGTTTGTTGTGATCCAC
>NW_011494676.1:1271211-1272732 GCF_000754665.1 Bison bison bison | reverse complement strand
TTCTCAATTTGGGGAATGCATGTGCCCTTTTCTTCAGCAGTGGCTTTCCTCCTTTTCTCAGTGCGGCGTTGCGTTCGCGTCTGAGGTTCAGGAGCTCAGACCCCGAGGGAGGCGCGGGCCGCATGCGCAGCGGCTCCCAGGCCGCAGGGCTCCTCCTGGTTCCGCGTGGACTCCGAGTGCGGTCGAGAGTGCGACGGCTCGACAGCACCCTCAATCGCCCTAGAGGCCTGAGTTGCCAAAGAGGCGGACTTGAAAATAGCTTTAGATCAGGGCGTTTCTTGAGATTTCGCCTTGCTTTCCTCCCCTGCAGGTCCTAGTTTGCACCTCCCACGTCCAGACAGAGGAGCGGATTCATCGTTTTCTGTCGCGTCCGGCATGCTGACGTCCCACTGGGACGGGACGAGGGTGAGGTGGTCCTCTCCCCGTCAGGGTGGACGAACAGCGGACGCCCGAGGGACCACAGACACAGGGCTCCCTGCAGCAGAAATGGTAGGCCCAGGGCTTCAGAGCCGGCGAGTGGAGCGCGCCAAGGGGACGGATCCATCCCCTGCCCCCGAAGACGTGAAAAAGCACCACGACGGCCGCCCAACCCCTGGATTAGAGGCACAGCCTCATCCAAGAACTGGACACGGGAGGCTCCGCTGGTCGTGAGGGAAGACCTGGAATCCAGGTGTGGTGAGAGGTCAAGCTCTCTTTCTGAACCTGTTTCCTTGTGAAGCAGGGGCCACTTGGTTCTCAGCCGATGATGGGCGGGTCCATCTACTCCCTGATCTTGACCTGATTTCGGGGGATCCCCTGATAGCGGCTCGAGGACCGGCTGCTTTTCCTCCTGGATCAGCTCAATCCGCAGAGCCTGACCCTCTTCCATCATTGTGTCTTTGGCTGGAAACCGCGGTGTAGAGTTGAATTCCTTCCCTTTTGTTCTCTGACTCAAATCAGATTGTCCCGCAGGTGTGCTGGGGTGAGGGAAAGTGAAGTGTCTTCACAAGGGATGAACTTCTTGGTTTTCAGAGAGATAATAGGTGTCACAGGTAGAGACGATGTAGGGCCCAGATGAAAATGTGAGGGGATATCAGGAGGTAAAAGTATCCTGCAGTCAGCTTTGTCCTGTGCCCTCTTAGATTCACTGACTGTTCTACAAGGTGACTCAGAGCAGAGAAAGATGGGCTGGTTGGAGGCCCTATGGAGCTTTCTGGTGGTAAGGAACTGTTCCCCAATTTCTTCAGTTCAGTAGGGATCCAAGGATGGCAACACTCCAGGCTTCCCTGTCCATCACCAAACCTTGGAGTTTGTTCAAATGCATGTGCATTGAGTCGGTGATGCCATCCAACCATCTCATCCTCAACCACCCACTTCTCCTCTTGCCTTCAATCTTTCCCAGCATCAGGGACTTTTATACTGAGTCAGCTCTTCCCATCAGGTGTCCACAATATTGGAGCTTCAACTTCAGCATCAGTCCTTCTGATGAATATTCAGAACTGATTTCCTTTAGGATGGACTGGTTGGATCTCCTTGCAGTCC
>NW_011494676.1:1268698-1271111 GCF_000754665.1 Bison bison bison | reverse complement strand
CAAGAGGCTCTTTACTTCTTCTTGGCTTTCTGCCATAAACGTGGTGTCATCTGCATATCTGAGGTTATTAATATTTCTTGCAGAAATATTGATTCCAGCTTGTGCTTCATCCATGCAGGCATTTCACGTGATGTACTTTGCATAGAAGTTAAATAAACAAGGTAACAACATACAGTCTTGACATACTCCTTTCCTAATTCGGAACCAGTCCATTGTTTCATGTCTAACTGTTGCTTCTTGACCTGCATACAGATTTCTCAGGAGGCAGGTAAGGTGGTCTGGTATTCCCATCTCTTGAAGAATTTTCCACAGTTTGTTGTGATCCACACAGTCCAAGTCTTTGGCGTAGTCAATAAAGCAGAAGTAGATATTTTTCTGGAACCCTCTTGCTTTTACTTTGAACCAAGGGATGTCGGCAATTTAATCTCTGGTTCCTCTGCCTTTTCTGAATCCAGCTTCCACATCTGGATGTTCTCAGTTTACACACTGTGAAAGCCTCACAGTGAGAATTTTGACCATTACTTTGCTAACATGTGAGATGAAAGCAATTGTGTAGTAGTTTGAACATTCTTTGGCATTGCCTTTCTTTGGCACTGGAATGAAAACTGACCTTTTCCCGTCCTGTGGCTTCTGCTGAGTTTTCCAAGTTTACCGGCATATTGAGTGCAGCATTTTAACAGCCAGGCCTCCCTGTCCATCACAAGAGTTTTTTGAATGTTCTTCCCAATGGCCCATGAGTTATAAGTAGTCCAGTCTGTGTGGGGAGATCACTTGCATACAATTGCTTGTCCTGTGTGAGCACCAGGAGTTGTTCCAGGATCTTTTTAAAATGTTCTTTCCTTGGCCAAAGGCACTTTCTTCATGAGGATACCCCGATCATTACTCTGCTGAGTACTTGAGGGAGACCCTTTCATATCGCAGCATTCTCTCTCTCTCCCACTCTCTCTCATCACGGGACCTTTCTTCATGTTTCTTTTTTTATTATTAGCTTTTATTTGAGTATAGCTGTTTTCTAGTGTGTTAATTACGATGTTGTGCTAATAGCACAGTGAATCGGATATACGTATACATATATCCCCTCATTTTTGGATTTCCTTCTCCTTTAGGTAACGACAGAGCATCCAGTAATTCCCTATGCCATACAATAGGTTCTCATTTGTTATTTATTGTACAAGTTGAGATCAGTTCAGTCGCTCAGTTGTGCCCGACTCTTTGCGACCCCATTCACCGTAACAAGCCAGGCCTCCCTGTCCATCACCAACTCCCGGAGTCCACCCAAACCCATGTACATTGAGTCGGTGATGCCATCCAAGCATCTCATCCCTCTGTCGTCCCCTTCTCCTTCTCCCTCAATCTTTCCTAGCATCAGGGTGTTTTCAAATGAGTCAGCTCTTTGCATCAGGTGGCCAAAATATTGGAGTTTCAGTTTCAACATCATTCCTTGTAATGAACACCCAGGACTGATGATCCCCTTTAGGATGGACTGGTTGTATCTCCTTGCAATCCAGAGGACTCTCAAGAGTCTTCTCCAACACCACAGTTCAAAAGCATCAATTCTTCTTCACTCAGCTTTCTTTATAGTCCAAATCTCACATCCATACATGACCACTGGAGAAACCATAGCCTTGACATATGTTGGCAAAGTCATATCTCTGCTTTTTAGTATGCTGTCTAGGTTGGTCATAACTTTCCTTCCAAGGAGTAAATGTCTTTTAATTTCATGGCTGCAGTCACCATCTGCAGTGATTTTGGAGCCCAGAAAAATAAAGTCCGCCATGGTTTCCACTGTTTCCCCATCTATTTGCCATGAAGTAATGGGACCGGATGCCCTGATCTTAGTTTTCTGAATGTTGAGCTTTAAGGCCACATTTTCACTCACCTCGTTCACTTTCATCAAGAGGCTCTTTAATCTTCTTCACTTTCTGCCAGAAGGGTGGTGTCATACATAGCATCAATAGTGTATATAGGTAAATCCTAAGTTCCCAATTCCCCCAACTCCCCTTTCAGCCTTGATATCCATACCTTTGCTTTACATCTGCTTTGCAAATAAGAATCACTGGATCTTTGTCCTGTGAACTCTAGCTGCCTTGCTCTCCACCAACACTACCTGAAATCCTCTTCTTGGTGCCCAGCATGGGAACTCACCGAAAGCAGGAAGCTGGGCCCATGGCAAGACTCATCTTGTTTGTTTGTCACCTCTCAAGGCTTGCTATCCTTTGCTGCCTGATTTCCAGTGTCTTAGAAATCAGTATTTCATGTTTTATCTTTTTGTTCCTTTGGGAGTGGGACAAAGAGGGAGAGTGAGATTTAGGAAGGAGGGTTAATCTGATTTCTGTCACTGTACCTTTGCTAGAAACTGAAGGCATCTCTTTATGTTCTTAGTTTTCCCTAAATAGATGTGCTAATTTATATT
>NW_011494676.1:1267861-1268598 GCF_000754665.1 Bison bison bison | reverse complement strand
TGAGTGACTAGACAAGTTACTTAACCTTCCATATCTGAGGTTTCTCATATGTGAAATGAGGATGATGATATGATAGAAGCCTGTTGAAAGAATAAAGTGAGTACACCCATGTAAAACTTGTAGACCATGCCTGGGCACATGGCACTTTGCATGTCATCACTGAGTGTAAGGTCTTGCATTTTGGCACTGCACTGCATAAAGTCTGGGTGTGGCTTTAAGTTCCTGATACCTTACAGTGGCAGTGGTAGCCTCCTGGGCTAGTGGGATCTGCCAGTTTACCAGTTCATCTGCTCAGCTCATCAAAAAAACAGTAGTCCAATTCCTTGCTTCCAAAATCCCCCAATTAAAAAAAATTAAGGTTTTAAGTGGAAAACCTTCTTACACATGACACAAGACCCAGAATTTTACATAAGATATATATTTATTTATGACTATGTAAAAATTTAAAGTTAAAATATAAGCAATGCTCCTTACTATGTATATATGTTTGTATACACACAAACACACATGTGAATGATACCAAGTTACATATACCCCAAAGAGTACTCCACTGGTTCCAGTCAGGTTCCCAATCCCACTACCCCACCAACAAAACCACTTTCACTGACTGCTTGGCTATTGATCTCCTTATCTCAAAACCAGTGTTGATATCGGCACTCAGATTTTCCAGTTTCCCACCCAGACCCTGAAGACCAGCCTGCAAAGGGGAAAGTGAATTTGTGTGTTTCCTTGCCCAC
>NW_011494676.1:1264284-1267465 GCF_000754665.1 Bison bison bison | reverse complement strand
AGAAATTTTCCAGGCAAAGATTATACATTAATTCAACCAATTTAATATCAGTCAAAGAACTTAAAGTTAATGATAGATCTTAAAATTGCAATTTGAGCTGAGTCATGCCTGATAAATGCTGCTTAGAATCACATATTAGATGATACCTTAAAACATTGACCCCAAATTGAAAAGGGAATAATTAAATCACTATGATTTCGAGACTCAAAAGACTTAATCCTGATTTAAAAGGTATTATATGGTATATTTAATTTACTGGAGCACATAATTTTAAATTTTATAAATAATAAATCTGAAAGTAACCATGAGGTAGTTTTTAGACCAAAATTATTAAAGTAGTGTGGTGCATACCAAGAGTCATCTCTGGGAGCATGACAGAACAAACATTTTCTATGTAATTACACATCAATTATTAGAATTCTCTAGAGTATTAAAAGTATTTGAGATTCATCCTTATTATCAAACTTGAATTTTATTCTTTTTTTCTCTCTTTTAAAAAAATTTTTAATGCCCTCACAGACACACCGAGAAATAATGATTAGCCAAATATCTGGACACTCTATGATCCAGTCATGTTGACAAATACAGTTAATCAACACAAGCTCCAACCTAATTTTGCTCCCTCCACTGACTTCTAGGCTGCTTGTTTTCACCATGATTTTGGCCACTGATTTTCAAAGTTACTGTGAAATCAGGGAAAAGGTGGAGGTAGGAATACGGTAAGTTCTAGTACCACAGATCTTTCTATTTTTACTCAGATACAGCCATGTTCCTTAAGTTCCCTGGATTATTGCAAGCTTTTTGTTAAATTTCTAGAGTTTTTAGTTAATCCTTAAGAATTTTTGCTAGTTTTCTCACTGCTTTTATGGAGAAGAGGATTTTCAGCAGTCCTTATACTACCACTTTTGCTGCTGCTGCTGCTGCTAAGTCGCTTCAGTCGTATCTGACTTTGTGCAACCCCATAGACGGCAGCCCGCCAGGCTCCCCGTCCCTGGGATTCTCAAGGCAATAACACTGGAGTGGGTTGCCATTGACTTCTTCGAATTTTATTCTTATTTGTAGCATGGAGAGCACTAATTTATCTAAAGCTAAACCCTTTTTATATTCCTGAGTTACATTTCAGCAAAACAAAGTTAAAGGGAAAAAAAAAAAAAGACCCACATGGTTGCTATTCACTGAGATAGAAAAGGTGGTTCAGAATGCCACTTTGGAGAGAGGCAGAATGACATATGTGTGGGAAAGCAGGGTGCCTCTGTGCTTGAATTCAGACTGGATCTGGGACTGGGTCAAGGCCAGAACACAAGACTAAACATTATTGTCATAGGGCAGCCACCCAACCGACAGCGCCCACACAGCAGTTCTGGGAAGCTTTTGAGAATATTCCCCTCCCTTTGCAGCATTTCCCATCTGGTTCTCTCATCTTCCAACCACAGGGAAGGATTCTTCACCTCTGTGTCCTGACAGAACACTTTATGCTCCCTGCAGGGCGTGGAAAGCCAGGCAAGAGCCAAGGGGGCAGCTGTACTGCCTCGATGGGTTTCTAGCAAAGGAGCGTGGCAATCCCATGGACAGAGGAGCCTGGTGGGCTAGAGTCCAAGGGGTCGCAAAGAGTGGGACAAGACTGAGCCAGTGAGCACAAGCACCAGGCGGTTCCACCACTCAGAGGGATCCAAAGCACACCTGAGTGCCCGCCAAAGCAACCCGCAGCAGGCCAGAGGGCAGAGGGCAGCCTGTGCCACAGAGGGCGGAGGATGAAAGCCTAGACCGTCCTACAAGCACAGGGCATGAGTGACTTGCACTTGAGAAAGACTTGAGTAAAACTCCATCTAGGCTATCCTTACAGACATTTTTCTCTATAGTAGCATTGGTGGTTCAGTGGTAGAATTCTCTCCTCCCACGCGGGAGACCCGGGTTCGATTCCCGGCCAATGCATTGTGGTTATGTTTGTTTTGGGCTTCACTGGCCCATGGACAGAGGAATGCTACAGTCCAAGGGATGGCCAAAAGTCCAAAAGGACTGAGCGACTAACACACATATACCTTCTCTACATCCTAAAGAGAACGGATTCCAGGTTCCTGAAGGGCCAAGAGGGCCCTCTTCTGGTCGGTACAGCTGTTCCCCGGCCTTGGAAGACAAGTCCCACAGAAGTTAGCTTTCAGAGGGACGTCAAAGGAAAGGAACAATCCCGAGATATCGGCACGTTACTATCAAGAGATGTCATAACTCTTATCCAAAGAAAGAATGTGATGTTAACCGGGCACTTAGGTACAGAATATACGATGTTCGTATTCTTGCAAACTTTTGGTATCTTACAAAAGCTTTTGGTATTGGATTTTAATGAATTTTTGGAACTGAAGCCTCACATTCTCCTTGAATGAAAAGTCTGTTAAGTAAGACTCTGGGTTTACCATGCCAGGAGAAAAGAGTGGAGGCCAGAGCTGGCCAGCCCAGGCTGTTCACGGCATCTCAGCTCCAACAGCCAGCCCGAGGTCCAGGACCCTGAGGCCCGGACTCAGCGGCATTTAGAAACTCTGTGCAGAAACGTTCTGCACTGGACCTTTAAGCAAAATACAGTTCCGATCTGGGCAGCAAGAGAGAGACTTGTGTGAGTGCAGGGAAGAGAGAGACTTGTGTGGGTGCAGACGCTGGAAAAAGAAAGTTTTCCCTGACCAGGAATCAAACCCAGGCCGTGGCGGTGAAAGCACAGAATTCTAGCCACTAGACCAGAAGGAATCTGTGGACAAAGATGTTTATTTAGCTTCTCCATGTGAAAGGTGAGTGGAAGATGACCCTTCAGAAAGTCAGAAAGTGGGAAAGGCAATGTCGCAGCGGCCCAGGGCTGTGTGCATCTGTGCAAGGCTCCCAGCCCTACCCCGTTGCTCATCGCCCTTCATGTCTCCTTTCCTGGGCGTCGCTTTTGCTCTGGGGCAAGGACACAAAGTAGCGGACTGGGTCCCTCCTGGTCTAGCTGTAGCGCTGCGTGCTGCCGAGCCCAGGACTTGCTCTCTTTGTGAACCTCGGTTTTCTTTGTCGTCAGGCTCGGTGATGAGTGGCGGCTGATGAGCGAATCCGTCCACCTCCAGATCTCTGAAGTGGCTCCTGGGCCTCTCCGAGCGCTGAATAAAGAGACTTCTAGGTGGTCACCAACTCTTCCTCCAGCTGCGTCCCCTGCCTCACCCCG
>NW_011494676.1:1258627-1264184 GCF_000754665.1 Bison bison bison | reverse complement strand
GTATTGGTGTTTTTCCTTCTGGCTTACTTCACTCTGTATGATAGGCTCCAGTTTCATCCACCTCTGGTATTGGATTTTAATGAATTTTTGGAACTGAAGCCTCACATTCTCCTTGAATGAAAAGTCTGTTAAGTAAGACTCTGGGTTTACCATGCCAGGAGAAAAGAGTGGAGGCCAGAGCTGGCCAGCACAGGCTGTTCACGGCATCTCAGCTCCAACAGCCAGCCCGAGGTCCAGGACCCTGAGGCCCGGACTCAGCGGCATTTAGAAACTCTGTGCAGAAATGTTCTGCATTGGACCTTTAAGCAAAATACAGTTCCGATCTGGGCAGCAAGAGAGAGACTTGTGTGGGTGCAGACGGTGGAAAAAGAAAGTTTTCCCTGACCGGGAATCGAAACTGGGCCGTGGCGGTGAAAGCACAGAATTCTAGCCACTAGATCACAAGGGATCTGTGGACAAAAATCTTTATTTAGCTTCTCCAGGTGAAAGGTGGGTGTAAGATGACCCTTGAGAAAGTCAGCAAGTGGGAAAGGCAATGTCGCAGCGGCCCAGGGCTGTGTGCATCTGTTCAAGGCTCCCAGCCCTGCCCCGTTGCTCATCGCCCTTCACGTCTCCTTTCCTGGGCGTCGCTTTTGCTCTGGGGCAAGGACACAAAGTAGCGGACTGGGTCCCTCCTGGTCTAGCTGTAGCGCTGCGTGCTGCCGAGCCCAGGACTTGCTCTCTTTGTGAACCTCGGTTTTCTTTGTCGTCAGGCTCGGTGATGAGTGGCTGGTGATGAGCGAATCCGTCCACCTCCAGATCTCTGAAGTGGCTCCTGGGCCTCTCCGAGCGCTGAATAAAGAGACTTCTAGGTGGTCACCAACTCTTCCTCCAGCTGCGTCCCCTGCCTCACCCCGTACCTTTCGCGCCTGTTGGTTTTACCAATGAGAATACATATTTCGGGGGGGCGGGGTGCAAAAAGAAAGAGAAAGCCTGTTTCCGCCCGGTATCGAACCGGGGACCTTTCGCGTGTGAGGCGAACGTGATAACCACTACACTACGGAAACTGGATAAACTCTACTCTTGAACAATGTATCCATTAAATTCGAGGTCCCGCCACCAGTAACCACAGCACCAACTCTTAACACCAGAGGAGCCTTGAAGCCCCAAACTCTCTCAGGCACGGAGACGGCGGCTCTGGAGGGCCCTGCTTTAGGGTTCCCCCTCTCCCCTGAAGTGAGGACCCTCGGACCCCCACAGGTTGCCTTTGGGACCCCGCACCCAACGAAGAATCCTCAGATCCTCAGCTGCGCACCCTGAGTTCAGGGGTCGCCCCCGCCGACTCCCCAGCTCCCGGAAGCCGCAGGAGGCGGGGACGGTGGGTGCGCCCGAGGCCCAGGTGACCCCGAAACCCAGAGGTGTGGAAGCCGTCCCTCCAGGCCTGCGGACCCGCGCCTCGGTGGTCCTTTTCTAGGCGCTGGCGATCAGCGCTCTGGGCTCTCAGGAATGACTGACGCTTCCAATCCCCCCGGGATGCGCCCTCCCCGCTGTTCCTTTGCACCTGACTCCTGTTGTGTTTCTCTGAAAGTCCGTTGGGCGCATCACTTCTCCGGTGTCCTCCTGGCAAAAGGGAGTTCTCTTTGGTGTTGCCTAAAATGTCACCCCCACCGTCCCTGGGTGGGCTCGAACCACCAACCTTTCGGTTAACAGCCGAACGCGCTAACCGATTGCGCCACAGAGACAGCACTACGGGGTTCTTTTGGACTCTCTCTGGAGTAGACACTCATTCCCGGGGTGAGCGCTCTGTCCCCCAGAGAAACGGTGCCGTTTCCCTGCCCCTACCCGCCACAGATGCCAGCGCCCCCGGAGAAACCGCCATCCAGGCCTCAAAGCTTTCGGGCTTGGACCGAAATAGATCCAAGCACAGCTGAACACCAGGTTGCTCCCACGATGGCTCTTCCCGTTTCCTCGCCTACACCCAACGAATAAGAGTTTGCCCACCCTGGCAAAGGTCTCCGGGGCTGTGCTTCGGTTTCCTGTGTCCACCAGGCAGTTTCCACCAGAGTGGGCTTTCCTGGGGGTCAGACGGTAAGAATCCATCTACAATGCAGGGCACCCTGGTTCAATCCTTGATTTTGGAAGATCCCCTGGAGAAGGGAATGGCTACCCACTCCAGTATTCTTATCTGGAGAATCTTTGGACAGTGGAGCCTGGCAGGCTACAGTCCCTAGGGACACAAAGAGTTGAACACGACTGAGCGACATTGACTTCAGTTTAAGTGAGTATAGCTCGTTTGTCTGAGTGTTTTCTTTAAAGTTATTTTTATTCACATTGTAAATTTAACAATATACACTTGTTGTGAGAATAACTTATCCCTCTCCGAATCAGAAATATATGAAGAATAAAAGAAGAGTTCTCCTGCCTCCATTCCTACTCCACCGCTGACACACTTTATATGTTACAGGTAAGAGGTGGTGGCCGCTTAGGAGTGTGATCAGCGCTGTGAGAAAACTAAGGGACCCAGGAAACCCTGTCTCTTGCCCTGACAACGGTATGCCCCCTCTGGGCTATGGGGAAAGGGGGAAGGCAAAGAAAAGGAAAATAACACTCTTATTTGCAGAAATTTTACCTCCGGATGGGACACTCTGGTTAACCTAAACAGAATATGCGGTTGGTGATAGAGACCTAGGGGGTCCTCCCCGGCACAAAACCCAAAGTGGATTTCAACTCGTTTTCTGAGGTGAGAGTGAGCTGAGTCGATCAAAGGAGAGGAGCGGAGAGAAAGCGAGAGGGTTGAGCACCTAGGGGAGTCAACCGTATTGGAGTCTCCTCAGGACCTTAGAAGAACTGCCCTGAGCTTTTGGGTGGGATGTACGGAGGCTAAAGAAGCGGATACCGTTGTCTGGCGATGGAGGCGAGGTGGCTCCGGAGGGGGTTCCATGGTGTAATGGTGAGCACTCTGGACTCTGAATCCAGCGATCCGAGTTCAAATCTCGGTGGGACCTTTCTGCCTACTTAGAAGAGAAACACTTTTTACTCCCCTAATAGGACCCACCTGAGGTCTCCCGCGACCCTCAGCGGCCTGGTTGACACGGACACGGCGGACAGGTGTGGGACCGATCCGGGGCGTCCTCGCTGGACCCGGGCGGCTCTGCCCATCTGTGCCCTCCAAGCCCCGGCCAGGGGCGCAGCGGCCCAGCCAGTGCCTCCCCCTCGTCGGGTACCCTGGGTCTCTCGAGTAAAACGCAGAGGCTGAGCTCATGGAGTCCTGCCCCGCGAGGGGGCTTCGCACTGCCCGTCTTGTAACTGCACGGGTGTCCCTGTGGATAAATGGTTGCCAGTATGAGTTGTCATGTCAGATATTCACATATTAGATGATACCTAAAAACATTTACCCCCACGTTGAAAGGGGAATATAAGTAACTATGATTTCTATAATTATACGACTTAATCTTCGTTGAAAAATATTATATGGTATATTTAATTTTCTGTGGCACATAATTTTGAATTTTATAAATGGAAATATTTTTTGGAATTAGAGTTTGCTTAAGGGAATCAAAGCAATACAGGAAATTTAGGCAGTTCACTTTCATTAGGATTTTGAATAGAAAATAAATATAAGACTTCTACAACCTAGAATAGTATGGTACCAATATTTTACACATTTTTAGAAAATCAGAAAGTCAACATGAAATAGGTTTTAGACCAAAATTATTAAAGCTAGGTAAGGCATACCAGGAGTCATCTCTGAGAGTATGGCAGGGCATTTTCTATGCAATTATATATCAATTATTAGAATTATCTAGAGTGTTAAAAGTATTCAAGATTCATCCTTATTATCAATTTGAATTTTTTTCTTGTACGTAGCATGGAGAGCACTAATGCTTCCCTGGTGGCTCAGAGGTTAAAGCGTCTGCCTGCAAGGCTGGAGACCCAGGTTCAATCCCTGGGTCGGGAAGATCCCCTGGAGAAGGAAATGGCAACCCACTCCAGTATTCTTGCCTGGAGAATCCCACGGACGGAGGAGCCTGGTAGGTTACAGTCCACGGGGTCGCAAAGAGTCGGACACGACTTAGCGATTTCACTTTCACGTCACTAAATGTTTTTTATACTCCTGAGTTACATTTCAGCAAATCAGAAAGTTCAAGGTGGGGGTGGGGGGGAAGCCCAACCCATATGGGTTCTATGCACTGAGACAGAAAAGGTGGTTCACTACCCCACTTTGGAGAGAGGGAGAGTGGAATATGTGTGGTAAAGCTGGATGCCTCTGTGCTTGAATTCGGACTGGACCTGGGACTGGGTCAAGGCCAGAACAACACAAGACTAGGCATTATTATCCTGGGGCTTAGACCCACCTGACAGCACCCACTCAACAGTCCTGGAAAGCTCTTGAGGATACTCCCCCTCCCTTGGACGCGTTTCCCTTCTGGTTCTCTATTCCACCAGCCGCAGAGAAGGACTTTTCACCTCTGTGTCCTGACAGAACACTTTTTGATCCCTGCAGGACACAGGGAGCCAGGCAAGAGTGAAGGGGGGCAGCTGCACTGACCCGATGGGCTTCTAGCAAAGTAGCGGGAAAATCCCATAGAAAGAGGAGCCTGACTGGCTACAGTTCAAGGGGTGGAAAAGAGTAGGACTTGACTCAGCCAGTGGGGGTGAGAACCAGGTGGTTCCACCAATCAGAAATCTCCGCGGTGGGGTAGTGGGGGAGAGCAACCTGTTTCCGCCCGGTTTCGAACCGGGGACCTTTCGCGTGTAAGGCGAACGTGATAACCACTACACTACGGAAACGGGACTGGAAGAGAGAGGAGCGGGCAGGTACTGCGGCGGGGCCGTCGCTGGGTTGGGGCGACCACAGCGCTTCACTGCGAGCAGCTCCCACCCTTTACTGAGGTGTCCAGGGACCCGATTCACCCCAAACCGCAAAGCTGCTGGCCTGGCATTAGTTCTGACAAAGTTCCCTTTGCGGGTTCCGTGTGGAGTGGTGAGGTGGCTTATGTAGATCTGCAGGTGGCCGCTGCCTTGGAGATGACTGGCGGGCAGGGAACTACACAGACATTCCACTTTCAGCTTTGCAGGCCGGTCTGCAGCGTCGGGCTGCGGAAAATCCGAGCGTCAATATTTGCTTAGAGATAAGGAGATATACAGCCAAACAGTCAGTGAAACTGGTTATCCCTGGAAAATAGGAACATGGGAAGGGATCAGGAAACTACTGTCCGGGGGCGTGTGTAACATTGTATTACATACAGGATATTTTCAAAAGTTCATTGCTTGTATTTTGGATTTAAATTTGTGTGTAGTCATAAGTATCACTCTTTAAAAATTCTGGGTCTATTGTCATGTGTAGCGGAGTGTTTTCCACTGTCAAACCATGATTTTTTTAAAAAAGTTCAAAATTCCGGAAGGAAGGAGTTGGACCATTATTGCTCTTTTGTTGATCTGATCAGATGAGCTGATAAACTCACAGATCCTCCCAGCCCTGGAGATAACTGCAGGTCAAAGAGGACTGCTTTACTCTTCTCTTGCCACCTGAGAAGCTCGGGGGCAGCAGATTCAAATTGCAGGGAGCTGGAGAGGC
>NW_011494676.1:1250808-1258527 GCF_000754665.1 Bison bison bison | reverse complement strand
AGGCCAGAACAACACAAGACTAGGCATTATTATCCTGGGGCTTAGACCCACCTGACAGCACCCACTCAACAGTCCTGGAAAGCTCTTGAGGATACTTCCCCTCCCGTGGACGCATTTCCCATCTGGTTCTCTATTCCACCAGCTACAGAGAAGGACTTTTCACCTCTGTGTCCTGACAGAACACTTTTTGATCCCTGCAGGACACAGGGAGCCAGGCAAGAGTGAAGGGGGCAGCTGCACTGACCCGATGGGCTTCTAGCAAAGTAGCGGGAAAATCCCATAGAAAGAGGAGCCTGACTGGCTACAGTTCAAGGGGTGGAAAAGAGTAGGACTTGACTCAGCCAGTGGGGGTGAGAACCAGGTGGTTCCACCAATCAGAAATCTCCGCGGTGGGGTAGTGGGGGAGAGCAACCTGTTTCCGCCCGGTTTCGAACCGGGGACCTTTCGCGTGTAAGGCGAACGTGATAACCACTACACTACGGAAACGGGACACCCTCCAGTACTTAACACTGTATTTATGAAATCCCGAATGCTGCCACCAACATCTAGACCACCTAATTTTAACACTCAAACAGGAACCTTGAAGCCCCAAGCTCGCTCAGACGCGGAGACACCAGTTCCCGAGAGACCTGCTTTAGAGTTCCTCATCACCCCTCAAGTGAGGACACTGGGGTCCCCACAGGCTGCATTCGGGGTCCCGCACCCAACACAGAGGCCTCAGACCCTTAGCTCCGCCCCCGAGCTCAGGGGTGGCCCCAGCCGATTGCCGAGCTCCCGGAAGCCCCAGGAGGCGGGGACGGTGGTTGCATCCGAGGCCAGGAGACTCCACGGCCCAGCTGTGTGGACGCCGCCCCTCCCACGCTGCAGTCGCGCGCCGCGGTGGCCCTTTTCACAGCGCCGGCGGTCAGTACTTTGGGCTCTCAAGAATGATCGACGCTTTCAATCCCCGGGGACCCGCCCTCTCCGCTGCTCTTTTATACCTGACTCCTGTGCTCTTGCATGCCGGCTCGCCGCTGCACTCTCTGATGTTCTCCTGGCAAAAGGGAGTCTCTTTGGCGGTCTGTAAAATGCCACCCCACCGTCCCTGGGTGGGCTCGAACCACAAACCTTTAGGGTTAACAGCCGAACGCTACGGAGAGAGCAGTACTGGCTATTCCTGGAGTCTTTGGGGTTGACACTTCTTCCTAGGATAAGACCCCTGCCCCCAGGGAAACGGTGCCACTTCCGTGCCCTCTACCGACCACAGATGCCAGAGCCCCCAGAGATACCAGGAGCCAGGGCTCCAATCCTGTGGGCCTGAACAGAAATACATCCAAGGACAGCCGAACACACCGCGGGGGGCGGGGCTCCCATGATGGCTCTTCCCTACTTCCTCGCCTACACCCAACGAATCAGAGTTTGCCCACCCTGGCATAGGCCTCCGGGGCTGTGTTAGGTTTCCTGTGTCCACCAGGCGATTTCCACCAGAGTGGGCTTCCCTGGGGCCCAGACGGTAAGAATCCGCCTGCAATGCAGGACACCCGGGTTCAATCCCTGGTTTGGGACTATCCCCTGGAGGAGGGCGTGCAACCCACTCCAGTATTCTTGCCTAGAGAATCCCATGGACAAGGAGCCTGGCGGGATAACTCCATGGGGTGGCAAAGAGTCGGACAGGACTTAGCGACTAAGCACAGAGGTCGCGGGGATGGTCGTTCTGTGTCTGCATGCCGGCGACAGAGTCGGGCACTCACTGGGATGCTCTAAGACCTGGATGAATACATTGTCGTCTTTAGCCCTTCGTCCCATGAAGACCGTTGAGAAGGGAAATACAGAAAAGTTTTCGAAGTGAACGGTTCTTTTTTAAAAGACTTTATCCCAGTTTTTGGAATCCCCAGCATCCAGTGGGTTGGCAACGGAAAGGCCCCCAGAGCTGCCCCAGCAAGTTGGAACTCCTGCATCCCAGCCTGGGTAGGCTGCGTTCTGTGAGGTCCACCTGGGAGCGGGAAAGGGTCAAAACCAAGCTGGGAAGGCTGGTTTGCGAGGAAGGCATGGAGACCTCCCAGGAGGCTTGGGCAGGAATCCTTAGAGCTGAACAGTGCTTCAGTCCAGGTAGCAGAGTGAGGAAGGAGGGAAAGGGCTGGTGCAGGCAAGAATCAAAGAGGCCTACTGAGAGGGGAGGAAGGAGAGAATAAAAGAATTTGTGCTTCTACCCTTCCCCCTCCCTCTCTTGCCTTCTCTCCTCTTCTTGGTCTTCTTCCCATCCCTACAACTGAGAAATCTTGATACACCCACTTCTGAGAAGACAGATCCAACTATCTGTGCTTGAGTGCACAAATTCTGGGTTGTAAAAATAGTTCTGTCCTTATGTGGCTTTAGACAAATAAAGAAAATTTCTTGTGCCTCCCTTCTTTCTGCTTTAAAATGGGAGGAATGTAAGCATTTGTTGTCAGATGTGCCTGGGTTTAGAAACTACTGGATGAATCATGTTATCAGCTGTGAAATCATAAATATTGTTGTCACTATTCTCAGAATCTTTTGACAAACTCTACCCTTATTTATTTCACCTTGAATTAACCTGATACTTCTAGAAATTTCTGTAAATGGAATCAAGACAATGGCTCCCCTGATTGCTCTTGCAGTTTGCTCCCTGAGTGTTCTTGAAGTTTGCTCCCATGTAGCTGGACCACCCTTCACTGCCAGTTTTCTGCTTGCAGATCAGGACCGATGTGCAGGCTGGAGGAAATGGGAAGAACACACATCTCCACCCATCCCAGTTCTAACCTCACCTGATTCTGTCCTTGTCCCTTGTGAGAGCCCTGTTCTCCAGGTTTCCTGGCCATTCTGGGATCTCTCAACATACTTTCTATGGATTTCTTTTCTTCCTTTATGAGTCAGAGTCCATTTCAGGTCCTTGAACTCATAAACCTTGCCTTTATGTTGTTTGTTACCACTCAACAGCTTGATTTTCCAAAAAGAAGATTCATATTCTCACCCTGGAGCTGTGAACTTCCTCCTCATAACAAGAGCCTCCCCTTTGCCTCCTTCCTCCTTGAGTAAACCTCTCTCCAGTCTCTGGAAACAAATATGTCTCAAGGCAACACTAGGCATCTTTCTGACTCTTTTGACCCGCCAAAAACTAGTGCTGTTTTTTCTGTTATGTGTATTGGCTTAGGGAAGAAACACTTTTATGATACAATGAAGTAAAGATTATTATTCTGAGCTCTGATAGGATTTATACCTATTATACATGCAAATATTTAATGTGGTGGTATTTTGGGTACATAAGTACTGTCTGTACTGTAAGACAACTTGGATGTGCATCCTCTATGATTCAACAATCAGTGCTCTTGGGTACCTTTATATTTGTACGCCCTTTTTAAAACTGCAATTTCTAGAGTTGATATGTTAAGAAATGGAAGAGAAACTGACTTGACCGACCTGACCAAAGAGTCTGTGACTGCCTAAGTGTTAGAGCTGTGCCTCATGTCCTCCTCAACATGTGGTTGATTTTGAGTCACCCCAGGTGAGTTTGGGTCTTTCTTAGTGGCTCAGCGGGTAAATCATTGCCTGCAATGCAAGAGACCCAGGTTAAATCCCTGGGTTGGGAAGATCCCCTGGAGAAGGGAATGGCCGCCCACTCCAGTATTCTTGCCTGGAGAATCTCTTGGACAGAGGAACCTGGCATGCTCCAGTCCATGGTGTCACAAAGTCAGACTAGACTGAGCGAGGTTCACTTCACTTCTAGGTGAGTATAGCTGGTTTGTCTGAGTGTTTGATATAAATGGTTATTTTTACTTATATTGCAAATCTAACAAATATACACTTGCTGTGAAAAAACCTCACCCCTCCCAAATCAGAAATATATGAAGAAAAGGAGCCTTCTCCTGCCTCCATTCCCACTCCACTGCTGACACACTTTACATGTTACAGATAAGAGGTGGTGGCTGCGGCTTTGGAGGGTAATCTGTACTATGGGAAAACTAAGGGACCCAGGAAATCCTGCCTCCTGCCCTGACAACCATCTGCCTTCCTTGAACAATGAGAAAAGGGTGAAGGCAAGGAAAAGGCAAATAACACTCTTATTTGCAGAAATTTTAGCTCAAGATGGGACATTCTGCTTAACCAGGGCAGAATATGTGATTGATGATGGAGAGCTAGGGGGCTCTTCCCTGGCACAAAACCCAAAGTGGATTTTACCTCATTTTCTGAGGTGAGAGTGAACTGAGCCTATCAGAGGAGAGGAGCAGAAAGAAAGCAAAAGGGATGTGCACCTACGCGGGTCAACTGTGTTCAAGTCTTGGGAGTAGGAATGGGACATATGGAGGCTGAAGAAGCAGATGCCCTTTCCCTGGCAGCGGAGAGAAGGTAGATGCCAAAGAGGTTCCATGGTGTAATAGTGAGGACCCTGGATCCAGCGATCCGAGATCAAATCTCGTGGAACCTTTCTGTTTAGTTAGAAAAGTTGTCCCTGTGACTAAATGGTAACGTGGAAGGGCTGCGATGTCGATAATCAGCCGGGAATCTCGACAGCTTTAGGTTCGAGAGTTCCAGACCTGAATGAGAAGAACTGTGTTTTATTCAAGTTCTCTATTCTTCCGACTTTTTATTGGCCCTGTCCCAGTTTATTACGATTTTATTCAGAGTTTCTTGCTCTTAAGTCTCCGTTGGACACGCAAAGCCGCTGTTCGGTCAAGATTCGAACCGTCAGTTCTGGAAATCTCGTCCTTTGGTCCCAAGCTCAGACCGAAAGAGGTCGCAGATTTCGGCGTCTGAGGAGACCCGGGTCCCTGACCCAGGGCCGCCCGGCCAGGCTGCTCCGGGGCAGAAGGGGAGACGAGCCGCTGGGAGTCCGGAGCCGAGGGCTGGGTTCCCTTCGTTCTGCCTCGACTCTGCTCCACCGAGATGATTTCTTACGACGTACGCGGATGGAAACATTTGTGTCCTCTGCTGCTCGGGAGAAAAGTACAGATGAGGCCCGCGATGGACTTGAATAGCTAGTTTTCCTTTCGCGGTGCTGAGAAGCATCTCTCTGATGTTTATAATCTGAAACTTTCAGCGGTTATAAGGAAAGGTATGAGGCTAGCGAAAACATCCGAGGAAAGGCCAAGATCAGGAGAGAACAGAGGATGAGCCAGAAGCAGAAAGGGACTGGAAGAGAGAGGAGCGGGCAGGTACTGCGGCGGGGCCGTCGCTGGGTTGGGGCGACCACAGCGCTTCACTGCGAGCAGCTCCCACCCAACTGAGGTGTCCAGGGACCCGATTCACCCCAAACCGCAAAGCTGCTGGCCTGGCATTAGTTCTGACAAAGTTCCCTTTGCGGGTTCCGTGTGGAGTGGTGAGGTGGGTTATGTAGATCTGCAGGTGGAGGCTGCCTTGGAGATGACTGGCGGGCAGGAATTACACAGACACTCCACTTTCATCTTTGCAGGCTGGTCTGCAGCGTCGGGCTCCGGAAAATCCGAGCGTCAATATTTGCTTAGAGATAAGGAGATATATAGCCAAGCAGTCAGTGAAAGTGGTTATCCCTGGGAAAAAAGGAATATGGATAGGGATCAGGAAACTACTGTTTAGGGGCATGTGTAACATTGTATTACATACAGGATATTTTCAAAAGTTCATTGCTTGTATTTTGGATTTAAATTTGTGTGTAGTCATAAGTATCAGTCTTTAAAAATTCTGGGTCTATTGTCATGTGCAGGGGAGTGTTTTCCACTGTCAAACCATGATTTTTTTTAAGAAGTTCAGTATTTCGGAAAGAAGGAGTTGGACCATTATTGCTCTTTTGTTGATCTGATCAGATGAGCTGATAAACTCACAGATCCTCCCAGCCCTGGAGATAACTGCAGGTCAAAGAGGACTGCTTTACTCTTCTCTTGCCACCTGAGAAGCTCGGGGGCAGCAGATTCAAATTGCAGGGAGCTGGAGAGGCACAGGTGCACAATGCACTTGGATGCACCTGGCGACAGAGGTTCTCAGGCAGCCAGTGGCCTCCCAGCCGCTCTGGTTCTGAACCCCAGGGCAGTAACGTCCAGGCAAGAAGAGACCAGTAGGACAAGGGCAGCGTCTCCTTTAAGTCCTTTCTGCATCCAACAGTGGTCTTGAAGACACACAGTGAAAGAGTGGGAATAGACTAGGGGAAAAGAAGAAATCCTCGGTGATTTCCTCATCTAAACCACTCCTGAGGATGAAGTGAATATAGGCAGGGACCAGGCCCTCCTGGCACCAGTGAAGGTGGGTGGAGTTGTCCTCAGCAGCTGGAGCCAAAGCAGACATCCTTGGCTAGGCGGCCAGTGAGTAAGCAGGCCTTCTTCTTCCCCAGCTGGGTAGCACATGAACTTGCGGCACTGGAATGTGTCTCCCTAGGCTTTTGATGGGTTCCAAAGATACAAGAGATAGGTTTCTTTCTTTTTTTTATAAATTTTTTCTCCAGGTTTATAGAGATATAATTGACATATAACACTGTGTGAGTTTAGGGTGTGCAGCATGTTGATTGGATACAGTTATATATGGCAAAATGATTCCCACCAGAGCATTAACTAGCTCCATCCCATCACATAATTCTCATTTCTTTTTTGTGATGAGAATATTTATGATCCAGTCTCTTGCATCTTTCAAATACACATATAATGAAGTGCTTTGACAAAGTTTACACCCAGGTAACTGACATCTTAAGGTGTGATAAGAAATCCCTGGCAGTCTAGTGGTTGGAACTTGGTACTTTCACAACTGTGGGCCAGGGTTTGTGGACCTAAGATCCCACAGTCTGTGTTCAGTCATGCATTCTCAATCATATCCAACTCTGTGGGACGCCATTGTAGCCCACCACACTCCTCTCTTCATGGGATTTTCCAGGTAAGAATACTGCAGTGGCTTGCATTTCCTACTCCAACAACAGATAGGTTTCTTCTTAATGCACTTATTAAGGTCGGTAGTGGCTGGTGGCTAGATGGCAGAGCATGCTTTGCTGATATGGCAGGCAAACTTTTTCATTCACATTCCTCCCCTCTCCCTTCAGATCTCATTTGTTTGGCTGCATCCATTGGAGTCCATGGGCAAAAGACCTGGAAATGCTGGTTGCCAGGGTCAGCCTCAAGCACACAGATCAGGGGCGAAAGGTAGACAGCAAACCAGGAAGGGCGGAGAATATTTAGCCCAAGTGTAATGAGCCCAACATCTGGGGGACCTCCTTTTAGTCCTGGTGCCACCACTTACTTTCCCTTTGACCTTGGGTCAACTCCAATTTGCTAAGCCAATTTTGCAAGTGTCATATTAAAGAAATAATAAGTACTTCATAAAGCTGTTGTGTAGATTAAGTGAGATAGTCAAATAATACAGCTGGTAGAGCATGTGGCTAATCTTAAGGATGTTCTGGTAGGAAACAATCGAGGAGAAGCTGATACTTCAGTCTTTTGTAACATTTGAATACAGTTTTAAACATATCAATAAATTTTGTTTTATGAATTTATTCATAATTTGTGAATGAATTCACATTCACAAAATAAATTTGAGAACTTATAAAAAGTTTTAAATGGAATTTATAAATCATATGCCTGCAAAAGGAACTTGCTAATATCAGCTTTGTTCATAATGGTTTCCAAATTGAAAACCATTCAAATGTCCGTCATGAAGTGAATAGATATAATGGTGATATATTCACTCAAAGGAATACTACTCTTCAATAAAATGAAACAAATTCCTGATACATGGCAACAATATGGATTAAAACATCACCCTGAGTGA
>NW_011494676.1:1250275-1250708 GCF_000754665.1 Bison bison bison | reverse complement strand
GAAAAATTTAAAAACAGATTTGAAGGAAAACATGCAAAGATGATAACAGGAGTCCCTTCCAGGGGGTGGGACTATGGATGACTGCTTATTTCCTTCTTTAGATATATTTAATATTTGTAATTAAAAAAATGAATGACCTGGAAGTGAAAGAACAGAAGAGATCTATGGAAGAGGTATTAGAAAGGTAATTTAAAAAATGAATGACCTGGAAGTGAAAGAACAGAAGAGATCTATGGAAGAGGTATTAGAAAGGTGAGAGGAAAGGATAAAAGGGAGGAAAAATCTAGTTCTTGCGGAAGGTGTATTTAAGTTGGGGATTCAAGGGCAGCAGCTCTTGGAATAAGAAAGGTGTTTGGGAGGCAAGTGGTTCATGAGAATATTGCAGACAATTTTATTCATGTTACGTGACTCCTCCTTGGTGTTTTGTGAAAGA
>NW_011494676.1:1247370-1250175 GCF_000754665.1 Bison bison bison | reverse complement strand
TTAATTCAATTATAATCATTATTATTAGCATTAGAGGGTTTTTTTAGAAATGTATATCTCTTAAGGTAAACAACAGTTTCTTCATGTTTGTAACTTTTCATTAAATTTATGCACTATTAAATTGAAATACTTGAAAATAGGAATAGAATCTATAAGAGCTCAATCATATAAAAGCATATTTATATATATTCTTGTCTCTGTTGATATACCTAAATGACTCCAGCAGCATTTACCTACATTAACATAAGTTACTTTTGAATTTAAGATGTTTCAAAATTTTACATATTTGTATTTTGTGCATTTTTTGAAATTTTAAAAATAAACCTATATACTTTAGGGGCTTCCCAGGTGAAACTAATGGTAAAGAACCCACCTGCCAATGCAAGAGACACAAGAGATGTGGGGTCTATCCCTGGGTCAGGAAGATTCCCTGGAGGAGGGCGTAGCTACCCACTCCATATTCTGGCCTGGAATCCTCTCACGGTCAGAGGAGCCTGGCAGGCTACAGTCATCGGGGTCCAAAAGAGTCAGACCGGACTGAAATGACTTAGCATGAACCCATGCACCTTTTGCTACAACTTAGAAAAATTTAAAAACAGATTTGAAGGAAAACATGCAAAGATGATAACAGGAGTCCATTCCAGGAGGTGGGACTATGGATGACTGCTTATTTCCTTCTTTAGATATATTTAATGTTTGTAATTAAAAAAATGAATGACCTGGAAGTGAAAGAACAGAAGAGCTATGGAAGAGGTATTAGAAAGGTGAGAGGAAAGGATAAAAAGGAGGAAAAATCTAGTTCTTGCAGAAGGTGTGTTTAAGTTGGGAACTCAAGGGGAGCAGCTCTTGGAATAAGAAAGGTGTTTGGCGGGCAAGTGGTTCATGAGAATATTGCAGACAATTTTATTCACGTTACGTGACTCCTCCTTGGTGTTTTGTGAAAGAAATATACAGTCTTAAATTTCTTGCCAAACATTTTTACCATTTGTGTTCCTCTTTGATGGGCACCATATCCTGTGGAGCCAGGCGGGCTCCAGTTCAAATTGCTGGTTTCAGATTCCCACTCACTGATTGAGTGACTAGACAAGTTACTTAACCTTCCATATCTGAGGTTTCTCATATGTGAAATGAGGATGATGATATGATAGAAGCCTGTTGAAAGAATAAAGTGAGTACACCCATGTAAAACTTGTAGACAGTGCCTCAGCACATGGCACTTTGCATGTCACCACTGAGTGTAAGGTCTTGCATTTTGGCACTGCACTGCATAAAGTCTGGGTGTGGCTTTAAGTTCCTGATACCTTACAGTGGCAGTGGTAGCCTCCTGGGCTAGTGGGATCTGCCAGTTTACTAGTTCATCTGCTCAGCTCATCAAAAGAACAGTAGTCCAATTCCTTGCTTCAAAATTCCCCCAATAAAAAAAAAATTAAGGTTTTAAGTGGAAAACCTTCTTACACATGACACAAAACCCAGAATTTTAGATAAGATATATATTTATTTATGACTATGTAAAAATTTAAAGTTAAAATAAAAGCAATGCTCCTTACTATGTATATATGTTTGTATACACACAAACACACATGTGAATGATACCAAGTTACCTATACCCCAAAGAGTACTCCACTGGTCCCAGTCAGGTTCCCAATCCCACTGCCCCACCAACAAAACCACTTTCACTGACTGCTTGGCTATTGATCTCCTTATCTCAAAACCAGTGTTGATATCGGCACTCAGATTTTCCAGTTTCCCACCCAGACCCTGAAGACCAGCCTGCAAAGGGGAAAGTGAATTTGTGTGTTTCTTTGCCCACTAGTCATCTCCAAGGTAGCCCATAGGTCTTGCATTAACCTGCAAACCCACACAGCCCACCTTGCCTCTCCTCATGGAACCAGCAAAGGAAACTGCCAGAACAAATGCAGGGCCAGCAGCTTTGCGATTGGGGGTGAATCGGATTCCTGGACACCTCAGTAAAGCCTGGGAGCTGCGCCAGAGTCAGGCGCTGTGATGTCCCCAACCCAGCGACGGTCCCCGCCGTGATACTAGCCTCCTCTCTCTTGCAGTCCCTTTCTCCCTCTGGCTCATTTTCTTGTTCTCTCCTGCCCTTGGCCTTCCTCCGACCTACTCGCCCGCGTCACACCTTTTCTTTCCGGTCCTTAAAAGACAGCTAAAGCCTTACATTGAGTGGTTCACAATAAACTGATCTCTTTCCAGCTGCAGCCACACGCACCCCATCTACTAAACCGATATCCAGAAGCGCAAATGGTCGGAGGAAGGCAGAGCAAACCAGGAGCCATCAGCTTCTTTCTGGGGCCCCTCGGCTCAAGCTCGGGGCTTCTCTTGGGCGCTGACATCTGCAGCGGCGAGGACGCTCAGGAGACCTTCTGCCCTCGGAACCTCCCGGCTTCCCGACGGGAAGAACAGGTCGAGTGGACTCCATCTCTCAGGTTGTCCAAGGCTCCGAAGTGGAAACGCCATTCTGCGAGTAACAGGTGGCTCCTCCCAGTTCCGTAAGTATGCTTGCTTTCTGTGGGAGTGAGGATTAAACTCTCCTCCGGACTTTGTGGCACAATCGGTTAGGGCGTTCCTCTGTTAACCGAAAAGCTCGTGGTTTGAGCCCACCCAGGGACGTGTCTCACTCTTTTACAATGTAAATGATGTATGATTGTTTCTAGTCTATGCATCCTCTCCCATGCTCCACTACTACCCTAATCCTCTGTGTCTTGTACACACACACACACACACACACACACACAAGGACGTAGGTCCAGGTAGTCTGTGATCCTCAGAGAGGATCTCTGGAGGAAA
>NW_011494676.1:1233696-1247270 GCF_000754665.1 Bison bison bison | reverse complement strand
TAACCTTCCATGTCTCAGATTTCTCATATGTGAAATGAGGATGATGATATGATAGAAGCCTGTTGAAAGGATAAAATGAGTACACCCGTGTAAAACTTGTAGACAGTGCCTCAGCACATGGCACTTTGCATGTCACCATTGAGTGTAAGCTCTTGCATGTTGGCACTGCACTGCATAAAGTCTGGGTGCGGTTTTCTTTTAAGTTAGTGATATCTTTCAGTGGCAGTGGAACTTTCAAGAGAGAGTGAAGGAATCCTGTCTGACCAGCAGTAACCTCCTGGGCTTGTGGGATCTGCCAGTTTCCTCGTTCATCTGATCAGCTCATCAAAAGGGGAACAGTAGTCCAATTCCTTGCTTCAAAAATCCCCCAATTAAAAAAAAATTAAAGTTTTACAGTGGAAAACATTCCTATACATGACACAAGACCCAGAATTTTACATAACATATATATATATTTGTGACTACATAAAAATTTAAAGTTAAAATACAAGCAATGGACCTTACTATGTGTATATCTGTGTATATACAGCACACACACACACACACACACACACAAGGACGTAGGTCCAGGTAGTCTGTGATCCTCAGAGAGGATCTCTGGAGGAAAGCAGGTTGACTGGGAATCCTAGAATGCATGAAAGAGTAGGCTCATCATCATCACCCTGTAAACACCTTTTACCAATGAAATTTCCGCCATTGTTTGTAGTACTCTCTATTTAACCTTTTCCATATACTTTTCCAATTAATTTGGTTCTATCCTTTTCCTCCATTTCCCCTGCACTGTATCATAGAAAAAGCAAGAGAATTCCATAAAGACATCTATTTCTGCTTCATTGACTCCACTAAAGCCTTTGACTGTGTAGATCACAACAAAATATGGAAAATTCTTCAAGAGATGGGAATAGCAGACCACCTTACCTGCCTCCTGAAAAACCTGTATGCAGGTCAAGGAGAGTTCAAACCAGTCAGTCCTAAAGGAAATCAACCCTGAATATTCTTTGGGAGGACTGATGGGGAAGCTGAAGCTCCAAGCCTCACTCCACGTGGCAGACCTCTCTTTTGTGTTTAAAACATGAATCTAAAAGTTTTGGGAGAAAGTGGAGTTGTTTCCGTCCGGTTTCGAACCGGGGACCTTTCGCGTGTTAGGCGAACGTGATAACCACTACACTACAGAAACCACACGGCCAGTTGTGTCTAGCGACATATCCAAGAATTGCATATTTGGACACACGTGACCTTCAAATTTTCAAAGGAAGAGGACTCTGGAAACACAGGCAAACCGTCAAGTAAGGATCTGCAGTTCCTGAAAGGGCCTGATTTAGGGTTCCTTGTCTCTCTCGGGGCGAGGTCCCTGTGTGCCAGCTTTGCGCCCAAGCACAGAGGTCGCCCCGCTGACTCCCCAGTTCTCAGAAGCCTCAGGAGCGGGGGGAGCAAGGTGCGTCTAAGCCCCAGGTGGCCACAAGTCCGTCAAAGTGGGCACAGCCCTTCCAGAGGCAGATCCAGTGCCTTAAAGTCCCTTTTCATGGCGCCAGCTGGGACCAGGCTCGATGCCTTAAATTCCACTTGAGAAACAAAGGACCCGCCATCCCCTCTGCCCCGCCTGACCCGTGCGCTCCTCTCTCGCAGGCCTTTCACAGCAGCGCTTCTCCGGTGCCGCCTGGCACTGGGGGTTCCTCAGATTCCTGCGTCTGTGGCTGATTCTAGTCCTCTAGTTTCAGTCCAGACTTGCATCACGCTTTCACATTTAGCAGGAACCACCACAAAGACTGAGGCTCGGGTCACTTGTTGAATTCCTTTGCCTACCAGGCCCAGCATAAAGCCGCGGAGGAGCCAGGCGCGGTCCACGCAGATCTGATGTCTTCATTCCAAACTTGAGATTCTTCTTGAAGGACGGCTTTGTTTTACATTTTACAATGTCTGAAACGCCTCTTGTTTTCCTTTCATAATTTTGCAGTTGAACAGTTCGTGGAGCGCGAATTTAACAGAGAGATAAAGGCGGTTTTTTTTTTTTTTTCTTTCTTTCAGAAAGCAGGTGTCTTGAAGGGTTTTCCTATTTCCCTCACAGCAGGCAGTTTCTTTTCGCTGAAAGGTTTTAATGCAATGTTGTCTGTGTGTCTGTCTGTCTCTGGTTTCCTTTAGCAGTAGAGCTTCTCAATTTGAGGAATGGATGTGCCCTTTTCTCCAGCAGTGGCTTTCCTCCTTTTCTCAGTGCGGCGTCGCCTTCGCGTCTGAGGTTCAGTGGCTCAGACCCCAAGGAAGGCGCGGGCCGCATGCGCACCGTCTCCCGGGCCACAGGGCTCCTCCTGGATCCGCGTGGACTCTGAGTGCGATCGAGAGTGAGACCGTGCGACAGCACCCTCAATCGCGCTAGAGGCCTGAGTTACCAAAGAGGCGGACTTGAAAATAGCTTTAGATCAGGGCGTTTCTTGAGATTTCGCCTTGCTTTCCTCCCCTGCAGGTCCTAGTTTGCACCTCCCACGTCCAGACAGAGGTGGGTTCGCGTTTTCTGTCGCGTCCGGCATGCTGACGTCCAACTGGGACGGGACGAGGGTGAGGTGGTCCTCTCCCTGTCAGGGTGGACGCACAGCGGACGCCCGAGGGACCACAGACACAGGGCTCCCTGCAGCAGAAATGGTAGGCACAGGGCTTCAGAGCCGGCGAGTGGAGCGCGCTGAGGGGATGGATCCATCCCCTGCCCCCGAAGATGTGACAAAGCACAACGATGGCCGCCCAACCCCTGGATCAGAGGTTCAGCCTCATCCAAGAACTGGACAAGGGAGGCTCCGCAGGTCGTGTGGGAAGACCTGGAATCCAGGTGTGGTGAGAAGTCAAGCTCTCTTTCTGAACCTGTTTCCTTGTGAAGCAGGGGCTACTTGGTTCTCAGCTGGTGATGGGCGGGTCCATCTACTCCCTGATCTTGACCTGATTTCTGGGCCTCCCCTGATAGCGGCTCTCGACCACCTGCTGCTTTTCCTCCTGTATCAGCTCAATCCGCAGAGCCTGACCCTCTTCATCATTGTGTCTTCGTGGCCATGTAGAGTTGAATTCGTTCCCTTTAGTTCTCTGACTCAAATCAGATTGTCCCGCAGGTGTGCTGGGGTGAGGGAAAGCGAAGTGTCTTCACAAGGGATGAACTTCTTGGTTTTCAGAGAGATAATAGGTGTCACGGGTAGAGACGATGTAGGGCCCAGGTGAAAAGGTGAGGGGATATCAGGAGGTAAAAGTATCCTGCAGTCAGCTTTGTCCTGTGCCCTCTTGGATTCACTGACTGTTCTACAAGGTGACTCAGAGCAGAGAAAGATGGGCTGGTTGGAGGCCCTATGGAGCTTTCCGGTGGTAAGGAACTGTTCCCCAATTTCTTCAGTTCAGTAGCGATCCAAGGATGGCAACACGCCAGGCTTCCCAGTCTATCACCAAACCTTGGAGTTTGTTCAAATGCATGTGCATTGAGTCGGTGATGCCACCCAACCATCTCATCCTCAGCCGCCCACTTCTCCTCTTGCCTTCAATCTTTCCCAGCATCAGGGACTTTTATACTGAGTCAGCTCTTCCCATCAGGTGTCCAAAATATTGGAGCTTCAACTTCAGCATCAGTCCTTCTGATGAATATTCAGAACTGATTTCCTTTAGGATGGACTGGTTGGATCTCCTTGCAGTCCAAGGGACTCTCAAGAGGCTTCTCCAACACCAGTTTAAAAGCATCAATTCTTTGGTACTCAGTTTCCTTTATAGTCCAACTCTCACATCCATACATGACTACTGGAAGAACCAGAGCTTTGATTAGCCGGACCTGTGTTGGCACAGTAATATCTCTGCTTTTTAATATGCTGTCTAGGTTAGTCATAGCTTTTCTTCCAAGGAGCAAGCATCTTTTAATTTCATGGCTGTGGTCCCCATCTACAGTGATTTTGGAGCCCAAAAATAAAGTCTCTCACTGTTTCCATTGTTTCCCCATCTATTTGCTATGTAGTGATGGGATCAGATGCCATGATCTTAGTTTTTTGAATGTTGAATATTAAGCCAGCTTTTTCACTCTCCTCTTTCACTTTCATCAAGAGGCTCTTTACTTCCTCTTTGCACTCTGCCATAAACGTGGTGTCATGTGCATATCTGAGGTTATTGATATTTCTTGCAGAAATATTGATTCCAGCTTGTGCTTCATCCAGGCTGGCATTTCACGTGATGTACTTTGCATAGAAGTTAAATAAGCAGGGTGACAACATACAGTCTTGACATACTCCTTTCTTAATTTGGAACCAGTCCGTTGTTTCATGTCTAACTGTTGCTTCTTCACCTGCATACAGATTTCTCAGGAGGCAGGTAAGGTGGTCTGGTATTCCCATCTCTTGAAGAATTTTCCACAGTTTGTTGTGATCCGCACAGTCAAAGTCTTTGGCGTAGTCAATAAAGCAGAAGTAGATGTTTTTCTGGAACCCTCTTGCTTTTACTATGAACCAAGGGATGTCGGCAATTTGATCTCTGGTTCCTCTGCCTTTTCTGAATCCAGCTTCCACATCTGGACGTTCTCAGTTTACACACTGTGAAAGCCTCACAGTGAGAATTTTGACCATTACTTTGCTAACATGTGAGATGAGAGCAATTGTGTAGTAGTTTGAACATTCTTTGGCATTGCCTTTCTTTGGGACTGGAATGAAAACTGACCTTTTCCCGTCCCGTGGCTGCTGCTGAGCTTTCCAAATTTACCGGCATATTGAGTGCAGTATTTTAACAGCCAGGCCTCCCTGTCCATCACAAGAGTTTTTTGAATATTCTTCCCAATGGCCCATGAGTTATAAGTAGTCCAGTCTGTGTGGGGAGATCACTTACATACAATTGCTTGTCCTGTGTGAGCACCAGGAATTGTTCCAGGATCTTTTAAAAATGTTCTTTCCTTGGCCTCAGGCACTTTCTTCATAAGGATACCCCAATCATTACTCTGCTGAGTACTTGAGGGAGACCCTTTCATATCCCAGCATTCTCTCTGTCTCCCACTCTCTCTCATCATGGGACTTTTCTTCATGTTTCTTTTTTATTATTAGCTTTTATTTCAGTATAGCTGTTTTCCGATGTGTTAATTACAATGTTGTGTGTATAGCACCATGAGTCGGCTCTACATATACATATATCCCCTCTTTTTTGGATTTCCTTCTCATTTAGGTAACCACAGAGGATCCAGTAATTCCCTATGCCATACGATAGGTTCTCATTTGTTATTTATTGTACCAGTTCAGCTCAATTCACTTGCTCAGTCGTGTTCGACTCTTTGCGACCCCATGAACCATAACACGCCAGGCCTCCCTGTGTATCACCAACTCCTGGAGTCCACCCAAACCCATGTCCATTGAGTCGGTGATGCCATCCAAACACCTCATCCTCTGTCGTCCCCTTCTCCTGCCCTCAATCTTTCCCAGCATCAGGGTCTTTTCAAATGAGTCAGCTCTTTGAATCAGGTGGCCAAAGTATTTGAGTTTGTTTCAACATCAGTCCTTCTAATGAACACCCAGGACTGATCCCCTTTAGGATGGACTGGTTGGATCTCCTTGCAGTCCAGGGGACTCTCAAGAGTCTTCTCCAACACCACAGTTCAAAAGCATCAATTCTTCTTCACTCTGCTTTCTTTATAGTCCAACTCTCACATCCATACATGACCACTGGAAGAACCATAGCCTTGACTAGATGGATCTTTGTTGGAAAAGTAATATCTCTGCTTTTTAATATGCTGTCTAGGTTGGTCATAACTTTCCTTCCAAGAGTAAGCATCTTTTAATTTCATGGCTGCAGTCACCATCTGCAGTGATTTTGGAGCCCAGAAAAATAAAGTCTGCCATGGTTTCCACTGTCTCCCCATCTATATGCCAGGAAGTAGTGGGACCGGATGCCCTGATCTTAGTTTTCTGAATGTTGAGCTTTAAGGTAACATTTTCACTCTCCTCATTCAATTTCATCAAGAGGCTCTTTAGTTCTTTTTCACTTTCTGCCATAAGGGTGGTGTCATACATAGTATCAATAGTGTATATAGGTAAATCCTAATTTCCCAATTCCCCCAACTCCCCTTTCCGCATTGATATCCATACCTTTGCTCTGCTTCTGCTTTGCAAATAAGAATCACTGGATCTTTGTCCTGTGAACTCTTGCTGCCTTGCTGTCCACCAACACTACCTGAAATCTTCCTCTTGGTGCCCAGCGTGGGAACTCACTGAAAGCAGGAAGCTGGGCCAATGGCAAGACTCACCTTGTTTGTTTGTCACCTCTCAAGGCTTACTATATCCTTTGCTGCCTGGTTTCCAGTGTCTTAGAAATCAGTATTTCATGTTTTTTGCCTTTTTTGTTCCTTTGAGAGTGGGACAAAGGGGAGAGTGAGATTTAGGAAGGAGGGTTAATCTGATTTCTGTCACTACACCTTTGCTGGAAACTGAAGGCATCTCTTTATGTTCTTAGTTTTCCCTAAATAGATGTGCTAATTTATATTCCAATGTATTTTGCCGACTGAAGGAAAGAGTCTTTTTCTTCATGGTCTTGGCATCACAAGAAATTGTCAATTCATATGTCTGTTACTCTAACAAAGGAATTTGTGCCCTACTGACTCAACCTATCAGGAGGTACATTGAAAAAACAGTGTGTAGATTTCCCAGAGATTACACTTATTCAGCAGCTAAACTTCCAAGCTGATTGGAAAGTATTCTAATAATTGTAACTGTTTTCATTGGTGACCAAGTCATTGAGTCCAGACAAGGCCAGCCAGAATGACTCTGGAGAGCCTCTTGCAGAGCAGCTTATGAATTACAGGAGTTGAAAAAGAAAAAAAAAAAAAAACAAAAAAAAACAACTGGTCCCAGACATTTATCCTCTTCACTTCATGAGTTGTATTTTGGCTTTGGTTGGATGCACACAATCTAATGAGGGGTCTCCCTCCCGTATGTGGGTGCATTTGCAAGCCTGAGACTGTCTCTGTATGATATATCGACTATACGTGGCTACATCTGCAAAAATTATCTCATTTGAGACAAATTGTTGCAAGCTACAGAATCCTGCACCAATAATACATCTTGTACAAACCTGGATCCTTAAGAGTTCCTGGTTCACTTTCCACTGATTCCTTGGTTGAAGTTCATGAAGAAAGAAGAGCTCTTCGGATTTTCTGTACTCAGTCGAGGATGTCTCTAGGTTCTAGGACATTTCTCTCTGCCCTTCTCTCTCCCTCTTGGAGTTTGTGTCCTTCTGTCCCTTATAGTCTAGGCCTCTGTGGATCTTACCCACATTCTGTCCTCTTCATCAGTTTTCCAGAACTGTGCATTAGGAGTCCTTCAGTCAGCAAGCACTTACTAGGTGCTCACCAGGTACCAGGCCCTTCTCCAGGAAAACTGGTGTATCAGGAGCAAAGTCAAGGTCCCACTCCTTGGTGCATTCACACCAGGAGGCATCAAAAATAAGACACACAAAGACAAATAAGAATCACAGCAGGAGAACAACCTGTCATGTTCTTCTCAGGTTCATCTGCCTGCCAGCGCCTAAGGCTCCCAGCAATGAGTAAAAAAAGAATTACCTAGCACATGGGAAAATGGGTGACTTGAGATCTAGAAGGCAGGTAACTAAGAATCAGGATTTTTTTTTTTCTTTAAATAAAGGAGTACATCAGGTAAGCAACACGTCCTTACTTAACTTAGTCCATGTGTTGTACTCTTCTTCAAGTGACGTTATGGCTACATTCAGGAATATCTCCTAAACATATCCACACATTCTCTTAAGCTGTTAAGCTAGAGCCCTTCTATATATAACCTATAAAAATATGGGCAGTATTATTTTAATTAGAAATTCTCCAGGCAAAGAGTATACATTAATTGAACCAATTTAATATCAGTCAAATAACTTAAAGTTAATGATATATCTTAAAATTGCAATTTGAGCTGAGTCATGCCTCATAAATGCTGCTTAGAAGCACATATTAGATGATACCTAAAAACACTGACCCCATATTGAAAGGGGAATAATTAAGTCACTATGGTTTCTTAAATCAAAAGACTTAATCCTGATTTAAAAGGTATTATATGGTATATTTAATTTACTGGAGCACATAATTTTAAATTTTATAAATAATAATAAATCTGAAAGTAACCATGAGGTAGTTTTTAGACCAAAATTATTAAAGTAGTGTGGTGCATACCAAGAGTCATCTCTGGGAGCATGACAGGACAAATGTTTTCTATGTAATTACACATCAATTATTAGAATTCTTTACAGTGTTAAAAGTATTCGAGATTCATCCTTATTATCAACTTGAATTTTATTCTTGTTTGTAGCATGGAGAGCACTAATTTATCTAAAGCTAAACCTTTTTTATATTCCTGAGTTACATTTCAGCAAAACAAAGTTAAAGGAAAAAAAAAAAAGACCCACATGGTTGCTCTTCACTGAGATAAAGAAGGTGGTTCAGAACTCCACTTTGGAGAGAGGCAGAATGACATATGTGTGGGAAAGCAGGGTGCCTCTGTGCTTGAATTCAGACTGGACCTGGGACTGGGTCAAGGCCAGAACACAAGACTAAGCATTATTGTCATAGGGCAGCCACCCAACCGACAGTGCCCACACAGCAGTTCTGGGAAGCTTTTGAGAATATTCCCCTCCCTTTGCAGCATTTCCCATCTGGTTCTCTCATCCTCCAACCACAGGGAAGGATTCTTCACCTCTGTGTCCTGACAGAACACTTTATGCTCCCTGCAGGGCGCGGAGAGCCAGGCAGGAGCCAAGGGGGCAGCTGTACTGCCTCGATGGGTTTCTAGCAAAGGAGCATGGAAATCCCATGGACAGAGGAGCCTGGTGGGCTAGAGTCCAAGGGGTCGCAAAGAATGGGACAAGACTGAGCCAGTGAGCACAAGCACCAGGCGGTTCCACCACTCAGATGGATCCAAAGCATACCTGAGTGCCCGCCAAAGCAACCCGCAGGAGACCAGAGGGCAGAGGGCAGCCTGTGCCGCGGAGGGCGGAGAATGAAAGCCTAGACCGTCCTACAAGCAAAGGGCATGAGTGCCCTGCACTTGAGAAAGACCTGAATAAAAGTCCACCTAGGCTATCCATGCAAATATGCTCTCTATAGTGGCATTGGTGGTTCAGTGGTAGAATTCTAACCTCGCACGCGGGAAACCCCGGTTCAATTCCCAGCCAATGCAGTTTCGGGAGCCACGTTAGGCACTACTGACAAAATGGAGGCACGGCCCTAAACCCCCTCCCTTTGTTCCGTATGCACTGACCCGGAATGAAGGAGTCAGGCCTTGTGATTCTGACTTGTTTTTTCCTTTCCTCGGCTGAGTTGACTGAAGAGAATATTAAGGTGCTTATTGTTTTTGAGAGGAGCACGAGAAGGCATAAAGCCTTCTGCAGCTGTGCTCAAAGAATAATTCATAAAGTTAATCACTGACATTTGTTCAAGGACTTTTACAAAAAAGTGTTCCAGGGTGAGCACACAGGCCGCAACTTGAGGCCATGGGAGGGATTGCTATCTGAAGCCCATTTGTGAGAAAAGTGTTTAAGAAGTTTGCTGAATTGAGGGCTTAGGAATAATTAAAATAGTTAGAAGCTAAAGATTTAAGGATTGCTGTAATGTTAGCATATTCTATTATAGCTTATAGAAATTAGGGACTTCAGAGATATTATTAGCAAGAAGCCCTTTCTAAGAAATAGTGAGCTTAGGATACTAGGGGCAAACAGGACTTAGAAAGATAAGAATTAAACTGAGGAATGTGGTATGCAGCCCAGACATTAGCATGAGTTACAGTGTATTCACAAGGACACATGAGAAAAAGTAGATAAGAAAATCGCTGAGGAAGGAACTCCTTTTGAGGGGCAACAATGATTTTTGGAGAAAAATAAATCTGGGTCTCTGGGAACTAAAAATATCAAACCTCCAACCTAATGCTTTTGTAAAAGTATAAAAGAGAATTATAAGCTTGAAATAAACAGGCAGTCCAAGAAAAATGAGAGGCTGCCTCAGTTTCTCGCCAACACTGCTCATCCCTTCAGGTTGAATCCCTGGCTGCTGGAGCTGGACTCCGGCAATGCATTATGGTCTTGTTTGTTTGGGGCTTCTCTGGTGGCTCAGACGGTAATGAATCTGCCTGCAAAACAGGAGACCTGGGCTGGGAAATCCCCTGGAGAAGGAAATGACAACCCACCCCAGTATTCTTGCCTGGAGAATCCCATAGACAGAGGAACGCTGCAGTCCAACTGGTGGTAAAAAGCCCAAAAGGACTGCGCGACTAACACACATATACCTTCTCTACATTCTAAAGAGAATGGATTCCAGGTTCCTAAAGGGCCAAGAGGGCCCCCTTCCAGAGGGCAAAGCTGTTCCCTGGCCTAGGAAGACAGGTCCCACAGAAGTTAGCTTTGAGTGGGACGCCAAAGGAAAGGAACAATCCCGAGATATCGGCATCTTAGTACCAAGTAACGTCATAACTCTTACATAAAGAAAGAATATGATGTTAACTGGGCACTTAGGTACAGAATATAGAATGTTTGTATTCTTGCAAACGTTTGGTATCTTACAAAATCTTTTGGTTTTTAATGAATTTTTGGAACTGACCTCACGTTCTCCTTGAATGAAAACTCTGTTAAGTAAGACTCTGGGTTTACCATGCCAGGAGAAAAGAGTGGAGGCCAGAGCTGGCCAGCCCAAGCTGTTCACGGCATCTCAGCTCCAACAGCCAGCCTGAGGTCCAGGGCCCAGACGCCCGGACCCAGCGGCATTTAGAAACTCTGTGCAGAAATGTTCTACACTGGATCTTTAAGCAAAATACAGTTCCGATCAGGGCAAGAAGAGAGAGTTGTATGAGTGCAGACTCTAGAAGATAGAAAGTTTTCCCTGATGGGGAATTGAACCCAGGCCGTGGCAGTGAAAGCCCTGAATCCTAGCCACTAGACCACCAGGGACTCTAGATAAAATATCTCTTTAGTTTCTCCAGGTGAAAGGTGAGTGTAAGATATACCTTCAGAAAGTCAGAAAGCTGGAAAAGCAGTATCGCAGCGGCCCAGGGCTGTGTGATGATGCTGTGCAGGGCTCCCAGCCCTGCCCTCGCTGCTCATCGCCCTTCACGTCTCCTTTCCTGGGCGTCGCTTTTGTTCTGAGGCAAGGACACAAAGTAGCGGACTGGGTCCCTCCTGGTCTAGCTGTAGCGCTGTGTGCTGCCGAGTCCATTTCTTGCTCTCCTTGTGAATCTCGGTTTTCTTTGTCGTCAGGCTCGGTGATGAGTGGCGGGCGATGAGCGAATCCGTCCACCTCCAGATCTCTGACGTGGCTCCGGGGCCTCTCCTAGCGCTGAATAAAGAGACTTCCAGGTGGTCACCAAGTCTTCCTCCAGCTGCGTCCCCTGCCTCACCCCGTGCCTTTCGCGCCTGTTGGTTTTGCCAATGAGGAGGCACATCCCGAGGGGAAAAAGAAAGAGGCAGCCTGTTTCCGCCCGGTTTCGAACCGGGGACCTTTCGCGTGTGAGGCGAACGTGATAACCACTACACTACGGAAACAGAACAAAGTCTATGTGTGAACTATTTGTCTGTGAAATCCGGAAGTCCCGCCACCACTAACCAAAGAGGAACCTTAACACTCAGGAGGAACCTTGAACCCCCAAGCTCTCTGAGGCGCGGAGACGGAGGCTCCCGTGAGCCCTGCTTTAGGATTCCTCCTCTCCCCTGAAGTGGGGACCCCCGGGCCCCCACAGGTTGCCTTCGGGGCCCCGCACCCAACGCAGAATCCTCAGATCCTCAGCTGCGCACCCTGAGTTCAGGGGTCGCCCCCGCCGACTCCCCAGCTCCCGGAAGCCGCAGGAGGCGGGGACGGTGGGTGCGCCCGAGGCCCAGGTGACCCCGAAACCCAGCGGTGTGGAAGCCGCCCCTCCATGGCTGCGGACCCGCGCCTCGGTGGTCCTGTTCTCGGCGCCGGCGATCAGCGCTCTGGGCTCTCAGGAATGACCGACGCTTCCAATCCACCCGGGACGCGCCCTCCCCGCTGTTCCTTTGCACCTGACTCCTGTTGTGTTTCTCTGAAAGTCCGTTGGGCGCATCACTTCTCCGGTGTCCTCCTGGCAAAAGAGAGTCTCTTTGGTGTTGCCTAAAATGTCACCCCCACCGTCCCTGGGTGGGCTCGAACCACCAACCTTTCGGTTAACAGCCGAACGCGCTAACCGATTGCGCCACAGAGACAGCAGCACGGGGTTCTTTTGGACTCTCTCTGGAGTAGACACTCATTCCCGGGGTGAGTGCTCTGTCTTCCAGAGAAACGGTGCCGTTTCCCTGCCCGCTACCCGCCACAAATGCCAGCGCTCACGGAGAAACCGGGATCCAGGGCTCGAAACTTCCGGGCTTGAACCGAAATAGATCCAAGCACAGCTGAACACCGGGTTGCTCCCACGATGGCTCTTCCCGTTTCCTCGCCTACACCCAACGAATGAGAGTTTGCCCACCCTGGCAAAGGCCTCCGGGGCTGTGCTTCGGTTTCCTGTGTCCACCAGGCGGTTTCCACCAGAGTCGGCTTCCCTGGGGACTCAGACGGTAAGAATCCGTTTACAATGCAGGACACCCTGGTTCAATCCCTGATTTTGGAAGATCCCCTGGAGAAGGGAATGGCCACCCACTCCAGTATTCTTACCTGGAGAATCATTGGACGGTGGAGCCTGGGAGGCTACAGTCCCTAGGGACACAAAGAGTTGAACACGACTGAACGACATTGACTTCAGTTTAAGTGAGTATAGCTCGTTTGAGTGTTTTCTTTAAATGGTTATTTTTATTCACATTGTAAATTCAACAAATATACACTTGTTGTAAGAATAACTTCAGATCAGATCAGTCGCTCAGTCGTGTCCGACTCTTTGCAACCCCATGAATCGCAGCACGCCAGGCCTCCCTGTCCATCACGAACTCCCGGAGTTCACCCAGACTCACGTCCATCGAGTCAGTGATGCCATCCAGCCATCTCATCCTCTGTTGTCCCCTTCTCCTCCTGCCCCCAATCCCTCCCAGCATCAGAGTCTTTTCCAATGAGTCAACTCTTCGAATGAGGTGGCCAAAGTACTGGAGTTTCAGCTTTAGCACCATTCCTTCCAAAGAAATCCCAGGGCTGATCTCCTTCAGAATGGACTGGTTGGATCTCCTTGCAGTCCAAGGGACTCTCAAGAGTCTTCTCCAACACCACAGTTCAAAAGCATCAATTCTTCGGCACTCAGCCTTCTTCACAGTACAACTCTCATATCCATTCATAACCACAGGAAAAACCATAGCCTTGACTAGACGGACCTTTGTTGGCAAAGTAATGTCTCTGCTTTTGAATATGCTATCTAGGTTGGTCATAACTTTCTTTCCAAGGAGTAAGCGTCTTTTAATTTCATGGCTGCAGTCACCATCTGTAGTGATTTTGGAGCCCCCAAAAATAAAGTCTGACACTGTTTCCCCTGTTTCCCCATCTATTTCCCACGAAGTGGTGGGACCAGATGCCATGATCTTAATTTTCTGAATGTTGAGCTTTAAGCCAACTTTTCCACTCTCCACTTTCACTTTCATCAAGAGGCTTTTGAGTTCCTCTTCACTTTCTG
>NW_011494676.1:1228571-1232402 GCF_000754665.1 Bison bison bison | reverse complement strand
CATACCTGAATGGTCTAGTGGTTTTCCCTACTTTCTTCAATTTAAGTCTGAATTTGGCAGTAAGGAGTTCATGGTCTGAGCCACAGTCAGCTCCTGGTCTTGTTTTTGCTGACTGTATAGAGCTTCTCCATCTTTGGCTTCAAAGAATATAATCCATCTGATTTCGGTGTTGACCATCTGGTGATGTCCATGTATAGAGTCTTCTCTTGTGTTGTTGGGTGTTTGTTATGACCAGTGCATTTTCTTGGCAAAACTCTATTAGTCTTTGCCTTGCTTCATTCTGTATTCCAAGGCCAAATTTGCCTGTTACTCCAGGTGTTTCTTGACTTCCTACTTTTGCATTCCAGTCCCCTATAATGAAAAGGACATCTTTTTGGGGTGTTAGTTGTAAAAGGTCTTGTAGGTCTTCATTTGAACCGTTCAACTTCAGCTTCTTCAGCATTACTGGTTGGGGCATAGACTTGGATTACTGTGATATTGAATGGTTTGCCTTGGAAACGAACAGAGATTATTCTGTTGTTTTTGAGATTGCATCCAAGTACTGCATTTTGGGCTCTTTTGTTGACCATGATGGCCACTCCATTTCTTCTGAGGGATTCCTGCCCGCAGTAGTAGATATAATGGTCATCTGAGTTAAATTCACCCATTCCAGTCCATTTCAGTTCGCTGATTCCTAGAATGTCAACATTCACTCTTGCCATCTCTTGTTTGACCACTTCCAATTTGCCTTGATTCATGGACCTGACATTCCAGGTTCCTATGCAATATTGCTCTTTACAGCATCGGACCTTGCTTCTATCACCAGTCACATCCACAGCTGGGTATTGTTTTTGCTTTGGCTCCATCCCTTCATTCTTTCTGGAGTTATTTCTCCACTGATCTCCAGTAGCATATTGGGCAGCTACTGACCTGGGGAGTTTCTCTTTCAGTATCCTATCATTTTGCCTTTTCATACTGTTCATGGGGTTCTCAAGGCAAGAATGCTGAAGTGGTTTGCCATTCCCTTCTCCAGTGGACCACATTCTGTCAAATCTCTCCACCATGACCCGCCCGTCTTGGGTTGCCCCACGGGCATGGCTTAGTTTCATTGTCTAACTCAATGAGAATAACTTATCCCTCTCCAAATCAGAAATATATGAAGAATAAAAGAAGAGTTCTTCTGCCTCCATTCCCACTCCACCGCTGACACACTTTATATGTTACACATAAGAGGTGGTGGCTGCTTAGGAGTGTGATCAGCGACGTGAGAAAACTAAGGGACCCAGGAAACCCCGCCTCCTGCCCTGCCTGACAACGTCTGCCCTCTCTGGGCTATGGGAAAAGGGTGAAGGCAAAGAAAAGGAAAATAACACTCTTATTTGTAGAAATTTTACCTCAGGATGGGACACTCTGGTTAACCTAGGCAGACTATGCAGTTGGTGATAGAGAGCTAAGGGGGTCTTCCCTGGCACAAAATCCAAGGTGGATTTCACCTCATTTTCTGAGGTGAGAGTGAGCTGAGTCGATCAAAGGAGAGGAGCAGAGAGAAAGCAAGAAGGATGAGCACCCACAGGAGTCAACCGTATTGGAGTCTCCTCAGGGCCTTAGGAGAACTGCCCTGAGGTTATGGGTGGGACATATGGAGGCTAAAAAAGCGGATATCGTTCTGTGGAGATGGAGACCAGGTGGCTCCCCAGGGGGTTCCATGGTGTAATGGTGAGCACTCTGGACTCTGAATCCAGTGATCCGAGTTCAAATCTCGGTGGGACCTTTCTGCCTAGGTAGAACACTTTTTCTAATAGGGAACCCTAGTTAGAAGAACACTTTTTCTAATAGAGAACCCTATTCCCCTAATAGGACCCGCCTTCCGGCTCCCGCAACCCTTAGTGGCGTGGTTCACACGGACACGGCGGACAGGTGTGGGACCGACCCGGGGCGTCCTCGCTGGACCCGGGCGGCTCTGCCCATCGCTGGCCATCAGAGCCCAGCCCCTCCTCTGCCCTCCAAGCCCCGGCCAGGGGCGCAGCGGCCCAGCCAGTGCCTCCCCCTCGTCGGGTACCCTGGGTCTCTCGAGTAAAACGCAGAGGCTGAGCTCATGGAGTCCTGCCCCGCGAGGGGGCTTCGCACTGCCCGTCTTGTAACTGTACGGTTGTCCCTGTGAGTAAATGGGTGCCAGGGATGAGCTGCCATGTTTGATATTCACATATTAGATGATACCTAAAAACATTTACCCCCACGTTGAAAGGTGAATATAAGTAACTATGATTTCTATAATTAAAATACTTATTAATCTTCATTGAAAAAATGTTACATGGTATATTTAATTTTCTGTGACACATAAATTTGAATATTATAAATGGAAATATTTTTTTGGAGTTAGGACTTTCCTGGTGGCTCAGATGGTAAAGCGTCTGTCTACAATGCAGGAAACTTGGGTTCGATCCCTGGGTCGGGAAGATTCCCTGGAGAAGGAAACGGCAACCCACTCCAGTACTCTTGCCTAGAAAATCCCATGGACGGAGGAGCCTGGTGCAGGCTACTGCCCATGAGGTCGCAAAGAGTCGGACAGGACTGAGCGACTTCACTTTCACTTTCACTTTATGGGAATCAAAGCAATACAGGAAATTTAGGCAGTTCACTTTCATTAGGATTTTGAATAGAAAATAAATGCAAGACTTCTACAATCTATAATAATATGGCACCAATATTTTCCACATTTTTAGAAAATCTGAAAGTCAACATGAAGTAGTTTTTAGACCAAAATTATTAAAGCTGGGTAAGGCATACCAGGAGTCATCTCTGAGAGTATGACAGGACAAATATTTTCTATACAATTATACATCTATTATTAGAATTATCTAGAGTGTTAAAAGGAGAAGGCAATGGCACCCCACTCCAGTACTCTTGCCTGGAGAATCCCATGGATGGAGGAGCCTGGTGGGCTGCAGTCCATGGGGTTGCTAAGAGTCGGACACGACTGAGCGACTTCACTTTCACTTCTCACTTTCATGCATTGGAGAAGGAAATGGCAACCCACTCCAGTGTTCTTGCCTGGAGAATCCCAGGGACGGGGGAGCCTGGTGGGCTACCATCTATGGGGTCGCACAGAGTCGGACACGACTGAAGCGACTTAGCAGCAGTAGCAGCAGAGTGTTAAAAGTATTCAAGATTCATCCTTACTATCAATTTGAAATTTTTTCTTATATGTAGCATGGAGAGCACTAATTTATCTAAATCTATATGTTTTTTTATATTCCTGAGTTACATTTCAGCAAATCAGAAAGTTCAAGGGGAAAAAAAAAAAAAACCAACAACCCACATGTGTTCTATTCACTGAGATAGAAAAGGTGATTCACTACCCCACTTTGGAGAGAGGGAGAGTGGAATATGTGTGGTAAAGCTGGATGCCTCTGTGCTTGAATTCAGACTGGACCTGGGACTGGGTCAAGGCCAGAACAACACAAGACTAGGCATTATTATCCTGGGGCTTAGACCCACCTGACAGCACCCACTCAACAGTCCTGGAAAGCTCTTGAGGATACTCTCCCTCCCTTGGACGCGTTTCCCATCTGGTTCTCTATTCCACCAGCCGCAGAGAAGGACTTTTCACCTCTGTGTCCTGACAGAACACTTTATGATCCCTGCAGGACACAGGGAGCCAGGCAAGAGAGAAGGGGGCAGTTGCACGGACCCGATGGTGCCGGGGTCCAGCCCCGGTGGATACAGGGAATTCGAAGCGGGGACAGTGTCAGCGAGGATCAGGAAACAATTGCTTAAATAAACGTTAATTAAGGATATAAAGAGTGGTTAAATAAGGATAGCTCAGTGAGGAAATTCAGTGGAGCAAAGAGG
>NW_011494676.1:1217795-1228373 GCF_000754665.1 Bison bison bison | reverse complement strand
CTAGGCTTTCTTCCTGCAAACTTATCATATGCAAAAGTTTAGGTGATTTGCATCATCTTCTGGCCCAGAGGCCTGTTAACATTTTAAGACCCTTTCTTCAGAAAACTTATTTTTCTCTAAAGGTGGTTAGTCAGGCGCCACCCTCCAAAAGCATTAGATAGTTGCATTCCTATAGGGCAAAGGTGTGGTGGACTATAACAAGAAAAAGAATTAACTCAAGGGTCCAAGGTTACAAACATTAACACTACTACTTACACCAATTATATTAATCAACGCACTGCCAGGGACACAGTAGGTAAGGGATATGGAAACTTAGCAGCAAACATTGGCCCAAAAAGTGAAAAACCCTTCACCAATACAATTTCTAATCAATCTTTTAACTGCTCAAAGGAATCTGTATTCAGACAGTTTAGAACATCTCATGCCTCTCATGGTTGGGAGGCTCTGAACAATCACAAATGGCCTGAAGAACCTATTCAGGAGAGAGATGGTGGTGGGGGACAGCCCCCATAAAGTCAGAGGTGTCGGTGAGAGCACAAAGCAGTAAAGTAGGCAGACTCTGGTTTTGGGGGTAGATGCTCGAGAATTTCCAGGGGGACTCCTGAGGTTCCATCCCGCCTTTGCGTATGCCAAGCCTCCTTCCTCATGACCTTTGCCACGGGTGGAGTTCCTCACACTGGCTCCCGGCACAATGGATTTCCAGCAAAGTAGTGGGGAAATCCCATACAGAGAGGAGCCTGACTGGCTACAGTTCATGGGGTTGAACAGAGTAGGACATGACTGAGCCAGTGGGGGTGAGGATAAGGTGGTTCCACCAATCAGACTGATCAAAACACCACTGACTGCCCACCAAAGCAACCTGTAAGAGGCCAGAGGGCAGCCAGTGCTGCAGAGGGCAGAGGATCAAAGCCTAGACTATCCTACAAGCACAGGGCATGACAGGCCTGCCTGCACTTGGAAAAGAGGTGAATAAAACACCATCTAAGTTATTCTCTTAAAAAGCCTCTCAGTAGGAGCATTGGTGGTTCAGTGGTAGAATTCTCGCCTATCACGCGGGAGACCCAGTTTGATTCCTAGTGAATGCATTGCGGTCGTTTTTGTTTGGGGCTTCCCTGGTGGCTCAGATGGTAAAGAATCTGCCTGCAATACAGGAGACCTGGGTTGGGAAGATCCCCTGGAGAAGGAAATGACAACCCACTCCAGTAGTCTTGCCTGGAGAATCCCATGGACAGAGGAGCATGGTGGGCTACAGTCCAAAGGGATCTCAAAAAGTCTGACACGACTGAACGACTAACACACATACCCTCTCTACATCCAAAAGAGACCAGATTCCAGGTTCCTGAGGGGCAAGAGGGCCCTCTTCTGGACGGCCAAGCTGTTCCTGTCCTTGGAAGACAGGTCGCACAGAAGATAGCTTTGAGAGGGACTCCAACGTAAAGGAACGATCCTGAGATGTTGGCATGTTATTATCAAGTGATGTCATAACTCTTACATAAAGAAAGAATATGATGTTAACTGCCCACGTAGGTACAGAATATACCATCTTGCAAACTTTTGGTATCTTTCAAAAGCTTTTGGTTTTGGTTTTGAATGAATTTTTGGAACTGAAGCCCCACATTCTCTTTGAATGGAAACTGTAAGTAAGACTCTGGGTTTACCATGCCAGGAGAAAAGAGTGGAGGCCAGAGCTGGCCAGCACAGGCTATTCACGGCATCTCAGCTCCAACAGCCAGCCTGAGGTCCAGGACCCTGAGGCCCGGACTCAGTGGCATTTAGAAACTCTGTGCAGAAATATTCCCCACTGGACCTTTAAGCAAAATACTGTTCCGATCCGGGCAGGAAGAGAGTGACTTGTGTAAGTGCAGACGCTGGAAGAAAGCAAGTTTTCCCTGACCAGGAATCAAACTAGGGGCCGCAGCGCTGAGAGCATCGAATCCTTGCCACTAGACCACCAAGGAACTGTGAAGAAAAATGTTATTTCGCTTCCTCAGGAGAAAGATGAGTGTTAGATGAATCGTCAGAAAGCAGAAAAGGAAATACCTCAACGGCCTACAGCTGAGTCTGCTGCCTCACCTCTTGCCTTTCGCCTTTGCCGATGCAAATGCGGTGGGGCGGTGGGGTTGGCGGAGGTGGGGGGAGAGCAACCTGTTTCCGCCCGGTTTCGAACCGGGGACCTTTCGCGTGTAAGGCGAACGTGATAACCACTACACTACGGAAACCGGCCCGCCTCCGTTACTTAACACTGTATCCATGAAATACCGAATGCTGCCACCAGCATCCAGACCACCAAATGGTAACATTCAAACAGGAACCTTGAAGCCCTGCTTTAGGGCTCCTCATCTCCCCTCAAGTGAGGACCCTCGGGCCCCCACAGGCTGCATTCGGGGTCCCGCATCCAACGCAGAGTCCTCAGACCCTTAACTCCGCACCCGAGCTCAGGGGTCGCCCCAGCCTATTGCCGAGCTCCCGGAAGCCGCAGGAGGCGGGGACGGTGGATGCGTCCGAGGCCAGGAGATTCCGTGGCCGAGCAGTGTGGACGCCGCCCCTCCCGCTCTGCGGTCCCGCGCCGCGGTGGCCCTTGTCATGGCGCAGGCGGTCAGCACTCTGGGCTCTCAGGAATGATCGATGCTTCCAATCCCCCGGGACCCGCCCTCTCCGCTGCTCCTTTGTACCTGACTCCTGTGCTCTTTCTCTGCGTTCCGGCTCGCCGCTGGACTTTCTGGTGTTCTACTGGCAAAAGGGAGGCTCTTTGGTGGTCTCTAAAATGCCACCCCACCGTCCCTGGGTGGGCTCGAACCATCAACCTTTACGGTTAACAGCCAAACGCTCTAGTCGATTGCGCTAGGAAGACAGCAGTACCGGCCTTTCCTGGAGTCTATGGAGTTGACACTTCTTTCTAGGATAAGACCCCTGCCCCCAGGGAAACGGTGCCACTTCCGTGCCCTCTACCGACCACAGATGCCAGAGCCCCCAGAGATACCAGGAGCCAGGGCTCCAATCCTGCGGGCTTGAACCGAAATAGATCCAAGGACAGCTGAACACACGGTGGGCTCCCATGATGGCTCTTCCCACGTCCTCGCCTACACCCAACGAATCAGAGTTTGCCCACCCTGGCATAGGCCTCCGGGGCTGTGTTAGGTTTCCTGTGTCCACCAGGCGATTTCCACCAGAGTGGGCTTCCCTGGGGCTCAGACGGTAAGAATCCGCCTGCAATGCAGGACACCCAGTTTCAATCCCTGGTTTGGGACTACCCCCTGGAGGAGGGCATGCAACCTACTCCAGTATTCTTGCCTAGAGAATCCCCATGGACAAGGAGCCTGGCGGGCTAAGTCCATGGGGTGACAAAGAGTCGGACAGGACTTAGCGACTAAGCACAGAGGTCGCGGGAATGGTCGCTCTGTGTCTGCACGCCAGCGACAGAGTCGGGCACTCACTGGGATGCTCTAGGATGAATACATTGTCTTCTTTAGCCCTTCGTCCCATGAAGACCGTTGAGAAGGGAAATACAGAAAAGTTTTCGAAGTGGATGGTTCTTTTTAAAAAGCCTTTATCCCAGTTTTGGAATCTGCAGCGCTAGCTGGATGGAGCTCCTGCATCCCAGCCTGTGTAGGCTGCGTTCTGTGAGGTCCGCCTGGGAGCGGGAAAGGGTGAAAACCAAGCTGGGAAGGCTGGTTTGGGAGGAAGGCATTGAAACCTCCCAGGAGGCTTGGGCAGGAATCCTTAGAGCTGAACATTGCTCCACTCCAGGTAGCAGAGTGGGGAAGGAGGGAAAGGGCTGGTGCAGGCAAGAATCAAGGAGGCCTACGGAGAGGGGAGGAAGGAGAGAATAAAAGAATTTGTGCTTCTACCCTTCCCCCCTCCCTCTCTTGCCTTCTCTCCTCTTCTTGGTCTTCTTCCCATCCCTACAACTGAGAAATCTTGATACACCCACTTCTGAGAAGAGAGACCCAACTATCTGTGCACAAATTCTGGGTTGTAAAAATAGTTCTGTCCTTATGTGGCCTTAGACAAATAAAGAAAATTTCTTGTGCCTCCCTTCTTCCTGCTTTAAAATGGGAGGAATGTAAGCATTTGTTGTCAGATGTGCCTGGGTTTAGAAACTACTGGATGAATCATGTTATCAGCTGTGAAATCATATTGTTGTCACTATTCTTAGAATCTGACAAACTCTATCCTTATATATTTCACCTTAAATTAACTTGATACTTCTAGAAAGTTCTGTAAATGGAATCAAGACAAAGGCTCCTGTGATTGCTCTTGCAGTTTGCTCCGATACAGCTGGACCACCTTTCATTGCCAGTTCTCTGCTTGCAGATCAGGACCGATGGGCAGGCTGGAGGAAAAGGGAAGAACACACATCTCCACCCATCCCAGTTCTAACCTCACCTGATTCTGTCCTTGCCCCTTGTGAGAGCCCTGTTCTCCAGGTTTCCTGGCCATTCTGCGATCTCTCAACATACTTTCTATGGATTTCTTTTCTTCCTTTATGAGTCAGAGTCCATTTCAGGTCCTGTACCCATAAACCTTGACCTTTCTTCAATTTTCCTGGAGGAGTACTTTGTCTTGTTTATTACCACTCAACATCTTGATTTTCAAAAAGAAGTTTCATCTTTTCACTCTGGAGCTGTGAACTTCCTCCTCATAATAAGAGCTTCCCCTTTGCCTCCTTCCTCCTCGAGTCAACCTCTCCGTCCAGTCTTTTGGAACAAAATACATCTCCAGGCAACACTAGCCATCTTTCTGTGTTTTTTGGCTGGCCAAAAACTAGTGCTATTTTTTTCTGTTCTGTGTATTGGATTAGGGAGGAAACAGTTTTAGGATACAATGAAGAACTAAAGATTATTAGTCTGAGCCCTGATAGGATTTATACCTATTATACATGCAAATATTTAATGTGGTGGTATTTTGGGTACATAAGTACTGTCTGTACTGTAAGACAACTTGGATGTGCATCCTCTATGATTCAACAATCAGTGCTCTTGGGTACCTTGATATTTGTATGCCTTTTTTTAAACTGCAATTTCTGGGTTTGATATGTTAAGAAATGGGAGAGAAACTGACTTGACCGACCTGACCAAAGAGTCTGTGACTGCCTAAGTGTCAGAGCTGTGCCTCATGTTCTCCTCGACATGTGGTTGATTTTGAGTCACCCCAGGTGAGTTTGGGTCTTCCCTAGTGGCTCAGCAGGTAAAGAATCTGCCTGCAATGCAAGAGACCCAGGCTAAATCCCTGGGTTGGGAAGATCCCCTGGAGAAGGGAATGGCCACCCACTCCAGTATTCTTGCCTGGAGAATCTCTTGGAACCTGGCATGCTCCAGTCCATGGGGTCACAAAGTCAAACAAGACTGACCGAAGTTCCCTTCACTTCTAGGTGAGTATAGCTAGTTTGTCTGAGTGTTTGATGTAAATGGTTATTTTTACTTATATTGCAAATCTAACAAATATACACTTGCTGTGAGAAAACTTTACCCCTCCCATATCAGAAATGTATGAAGAAAAGGAGCCTTCTCCTGCCTCCATTCCCACTCCACTGCTGACACACTTTACATGTTACAGATAAGAGGTGCTGGCGGCGGTTTTGGAGGGTAATCTGTACTATGGGAAAACTAAGGGACCCAGGAAATCCCACCTCCTGCCCTGACAACCATCTGCCCTCTTGAAGCAATGAGAAAAAGTGAAAGCAAGGAAAAGGCAAATAACACTCTTATTTGCAGAAGTTTTACCTCAAGATGGGACATTCTGCTTAACCAGGGCAGAATATGTGGTTGATGATGGAGAGCTAGGGGGCTCTTCCCTGGCACAAAACCCAAAGTGGATTTTACCTCATTTTCTGAGGTGAGAGTGAACTGAGCCTATCAGAGGAGAGGAGCAGAAAGAAAGCAAAGGGATGAGTGTCAACTGTGTTCAAGTTTTGGGAGTAGGAATGGGGCATATGGAAGCTGAAGAAGCAGATGCCCTTTCCCTGGCAGGGGAGAGAAGGGAGCTGCCAAAGAGGTTCCATGGTGTAATGGTGAGGACCCTGGATCCAGCGATCCGAGTTCAAATCTCGTGAGACCTTTCTGATTAATTAGAAACAATGTCCCTGTGAGTAAATGGTGACATGGAGGGCCTGCGATGTTGCTAATCAGCCGGGAATCCCGACAGCTTTCGGGTGGAGAGTTCCAGACCTGAATGGGAAGAACTGCGTTTTATTCAAGTTCTCTACTCTTCCGAATTTTTATTTGCCCTGTCTCAGTTTATTATGGTTTTATTCAGAGTTTCTCACTCTTAAGTCTCCGTTGGACATGCAAAGCCGCTGTTCAGTCAAGATTCGAACCTTCACTCATGGAATCCTGTGCTTTGGTCCCAAGCTCAGACCGAAAGAGGAGTGCGGGTAGCATATTCCGGCGTCTGAGGAGACCCAGGTCCCTGACCCAGGGCCGCCCGGCCAGGCTGCTCCGTGGACGAAGGGGAGATGAGCCATTGGGAGTCCGAAGCGGGGGGCTGGGTTCCCTTCGTTCTGCCGAGACTCTGCTCCACTGAGATGATTTCTCACGACGTGAGCGAATGGAAACACTTGTGTCCTCTACTGCTCGGGAGAAAAACACTGATGAGGCCCGTGATGGACCTGAATAGCTCGTTAAAGTTTTCCCTTCGAGGTGCTAAGAAGCATCACTCTGATACTTATAATTTGGAACTTTCAGTGGTTACAAAGGACTCAATGACGCAGCTGTCATTGTAGGACAAGAAACAAAGGTGTGAGGCTGGCGAAAAGATCTGAGGAAGGCAAAGATCAGGAGGGAACACAGGATGAGCCAGAAGGGAGAAAGGGATTGGAAGGGAGAGGAGTGGGTGGTCTCTGGGTTGGGGTGACCACAGCGTCTCACTCTGGTGTTCCCACCCTTTACTGAAGTGTCCCAGGACCCGATTCACCCCAAATCGCAAAGCTGCTGGAGTGGCATTTGTTCTGGCAAAGTTCCCTTTGCGGTTCTGTGTGGAGCAGTGAGGTGGGCTGTGTGGGTCTGCAGGTGAGTGGAAGTCTTGGCTGTTGCCTTGTAGATGACTGGCGAGCAGGAAACACACACACTCCACTTTCCCCTTTGCAGGCCAGTCTGCAGCGTCTGGGGTGGGAAACTGGAAAATTTCCAGCAAGGTCAATATTTATTTAGAGATAAGGAGATATATAGCCAAACATGCAGTGAAAGGGGTTATCCCTGGAAAAAAGGAACATGAGAAGGGATCAAGAGACTACTGTTTTGGGGCATGTGTATCTTTGTACTACATATATATTTTCTAAAGTTCATTGCTTGTATTTTGAATTTAAATTTGTATGTAGTCATATGTATCACTTTTTAAAAATTCTGGGTCTCGTGTCATGTGTAGGGGAATATTTTCCAGTGTAAAACCATGATTTTTTTTTAAGCTCAGCATTCTTGAAGCAAGGAGTTGGACCATTATTGCTGTTTTGTTGAGCTGATCAGATCAGCTGATAAACTCAGATCCTTCCAGTCCAGGCGATTACTGCTGATCAAACAGGATTGCTTTACTCTCTCTTGGAGGCTCCACAGACACTGCAAGCCATCAGTAACTTAAATAAAACCACACCCAGACTTTATGCAGTGTTGTGCCAAAATGTAAAAGCTTACACTCAATGATGACATGCAAAGTGCCATGTGCCCAGGCATGGTCTACAAGTTTTACATGGGTGCACTTATTTAATCCTTTCAACAGGCTTCTATCATATCACCATCCTCATTTCATATATGAGAAAACTGAGACATGGAAAGCTTATCGAACTTGTTCAATTGCTCAGTCAGTGCGTAGCATCTGAAAGGAGGAATTTGATCTGAAGCCCACTTGGGTCCACAAGATACGCTGCCAATCAAAGAGAAACACAAGCGGTAAAAATGCTTGACAGAAATTTAAGCCTGAATATTTCTTTTGGTAAAACAACAAGGAGGAGTCATGTAACAGCCATTAAACTGTACTAAATATCCTCATGACCCACTTGCCTCCCAAAGATCTTTCTTATCCCAACAGCACGCATGCGTGCTAAGTTGCTTCAGTCGAGTCTGGCTCTTGTGACCCTATGGACTGTAGCCCCCCAGGCTCCTCTGTCCATGAGATTCTCCAGGCAAGAATACTGGAGTGGGTTGCCATGCCCTCCTCCAGGGAATCCTCCCAATTTGGGAATCAAACCCACATGTCTTATGTCTCCTGCATTAACAAGCAGGTTCTTTACCACTAGCTCCACCTGTGAACCCATTCCAACAGCAGTTCCTGCCAATTCTCCAACTTAAACACAATTCCTGCCAGAACTAGGTTTTCTCTCCCCTTTATCTCTTCCTCTCACCTACCTCATACCTCTTTCATAGCTCTTCTCTTCTTTCAGGTCCAGGTCATTCATTTTCTAAATTAAAAAATGTTAACTACATATAAAGAAGTAAACAAGCAGTCATCCATAGTTCCAATTCCTGAAATTAACTACTATTAACATCTTTATGTATTTTCTTCAAATCTATTTTTAAGTTATTTACATTTTTTGCAAAACTTTAATGTGCTGATTATATAAAATTCAAATGCTGAAGAAAAAACAAATATGTAAAGTTTTGAAACCTCTTAAATTCAAAAATAACTTTTGTTAATGTAGGTAAATATTGATAGAGTTGTTTTCATATATCAACAGAAAAGCATCTACATATGCTTTTATAAAATGAGCTCTTACAGATTCTATTTTAAAATATTCCACTTAATAGTATACATATTTAATGCAAGAAAATCAAAAATGCAAAAATTAAGAAATAGTTGAACTTTCAAGCAAATTGTTTATCATAAAAGAGAGGTTTCTGTGGTGGCTGAAGTTGTAGTAATGGTCGAGGTGGTACCTTCACCACTCCTCAAGGATTTCATGGTGGATTGAGAGGAGGTCATGAAGGCAAGGAGCTTGCAGATTTTGAATACAGGAAAGACAACAAACTAGCTGCATAGTCTACAAACAAGTCTTTGGAAATAGATGGATTTCTAGTTCTTCTTGGTCCTAAGAATTGGTTTCAATCTTTGAGAGGAACGAAGAGAATTTGCTGTATTATCTGTCATTAGCACTAGGTTGTTTGTTTTCCCACTTAATTTCAAAGATACAATACAATACAATGCTCATCTTAAAACATGAGCATTAAATATATCTGGTATAACAGAAGGTTGCTGCCGCTACTGCTGCTAAGTCTCTTCAGTCATGTCCGACTCTATGTGACCCCATACATGGCAGCCCACCAGGCTCCCCCGTCCCTGGCATTCTCCAGGCAAGAACACTGGAGTGGGTTGCCATTTCCCTCTCCAATGCATGAAAGTGAAAAGTGAAAGTGAAGTCACTCAGTCGTGTCCGACTCTTCATGACCCCATGGACTGCAGCCCACCAGGCTCCTCCATCCATGGGATTTTCCAGGCAAGAGTACTGGAGTGGGGTGCCATTGCCTTCTCCCAACAGAAGGTTAGGTAATTTCTTATGTATAGAACTCCAGTGGAAGTTGAAAGTATTTTTTCATCACTGAAAGGATCTATCTTATCACTAAATTGTATTTGGCAGTTGCTGCACGTTGCCTGCAAACAGGACTGTGAAATTGGGAAAGGAATACAAAGGCAGTATATTGTCACCCTGTTTATTTAACTTATATGCAGAGTAAACCATGCAAAATGCCAGGCTGGATGAGTTACAAGTGGGAATCAAGACTGCCAGGAGAAATATCAACAACCTCAGATATGCAGATGATACCACTCTAATGGCAGAAAGTGAAGAGGAACTAAAAAGCCTCCTGATAAAGGTGAAAGAGAGTGAAAGATCAGGCTTAAAAATCAACAAGAAAAACTAAGATCATGGCATCCAGTCCCATCACTTTATGGGAAATAGACAGGGAAAAGGCGGAAGCAGAGAGATTTTCTCTTCTTAGGCTCCAAAATGACTGTGGATGGTGACTGCAGCATGAAATTAGAAGATGCTTGCTTCTTAGAAGGAAAGCTATGACAAATCTAGACAGTGTATTAAAAAGCAAAGACATCACCTTACCAACAAAGGTCCATATAGTTAAGGCTATGGTCTTTCCAGTAGTCATATACAGATATAAGAGTTGGACCATAAAGAAGGCTGAGCGCTGAAGAATTGATGCTTTGAAATTGTGGTACTGGCGAAGACTCTTGAGAGTCTCTTGGACAGTAAGATCACATCAGTCAATCCTAAAGGAAATCAATCCTGAATACTCATTGGAAGGAATGATGCTGAAACTCCAATACTTTGGCTACTTGATGTGAAGAACTGACTCATTGGAAAAGACCCTGATGCTGGGAAAGATTGAAGGCAGGAGGAGAGGAGAAGAGATCGACAGAGGATGCGATGGATTGATAGCATCACTGATTCAATGGACATGAGCCTGGGCAAACTCTGGAAGATAGTGACGGACAGGGAGGCCTGGCATGATGCAGTCCATGGGGTTGCAGAGTCAGATATGACTTAGCAACTGAACGACAACAGCAGGGCTGTGATGATACTGTGTTTTGAGCTACAGAAGGTTGTGTGTGTGTGTGTGGCAGGAAGGAGGTCAGTCTATC
>NW_011494676.1:1194496-1217695 GCF_000754665.1 Bison bison bison | reverse complement strand
TCTTTTTTAGAAATCCTATAATATCCCTTTTGAGGCAACTTATTTTGTTAATTAAATAGGGTGCTGGATGGTAGAGAATTTTGTCAGTCAACTATGTACATATAGTAAATACTCTTTCTTAGGTAAAGGTAACATTTTTATATAGTTGTAAAATTCCAATTGGAAAAGACCCTAATGCTGGGAAGGATTGGGGGCAGAAGGAGAAGGGGACGACAGAGGATGAGATGGCTGGATGGCATCACCGACTCGATGGACATGGGTTTGGGTAGACTCTTGGAGTTGGTGATGGACAGGGAGGCCTGGCGTGCTGTGATTCATGGGATCACAAAGAGTCGGACATGACTGAGCGACTGAACTGAACTGACTGAAAATTCCAGTATATTCCATTGCCAAAGAAACATTAAGAAATTTGTACAACTGTATAAAAAGCAACTAACTTTTTAGAGAATAAACATTTTAGAGTTAGCAAAAAATAAAAAAGAACCCTGTAAAGGCTAACAACAACAATAGACATTTAAACATAACTTAAGACATTAAGACCTGGAACTACAGGGGCCAAATAGGAAAGCCAGGAGCATGGAGGGAAGGACTGTCATCCCTTCCTGACTACCTCGGGGATGGCATTCATAGATCTGTTCAGTCCCAGAAGCCTCTGAGATCCGAGTGGGTACTGAGAGTGTGAGTGGAGAGTGGGATGATGTTTAAGGGTAGGTCCAAAGAAAACTAATTAAAAAGCACAATATGCAGATGGAGTATCTAGGTCATTGAAAGTAAAAGTTGTACATCCTACTCATCCCCAACAGTGGGAAGTTTCCTTGGTCAAATATGAAATATATAAACCAAGATCAAAGTTAACTTTCAGTGCCTTACTGATTAGAAAACGGGTTTTTCGAGTTTCTAACAGATTTCCTCAGTCTCAAGGAAGTCTGTCCATGCTATTATGCTCTGCACTCCCAACAGATGAGTTTTTGACCAAAAAAAGCCAATCAAGAAATAACACCATGACTAGGGCCTGCTTGGATATTGGTTTCCAGGTCTGTCAGACACACTGAGTTTATTACAATGACATTAGGGTGGGTTTGTGGTTAGGAGCCCAATCTGATGAGGTGTGGCTGTGGGATTGGCAGAACTTGCTGCTATTCGCCTTCTGTTTGACCTTGGGCAACGCCAGTTTTGCAAGTGTGGTTGGGAAGATTCCCCTGGAGAAGGAAATGGCTACCCACTCCAGTATTCTGGCCTGGAGAATTCCATGGTCTGTATGGTCCATGGGGTCGCAAAGAGTCAGACATGACTGAGTGACTTTCACTTTCACATGAAAATAATAATAAGTACTTCATAAAGTTGTTGTGCAGATTAAATGAAATAATCTAATAATACACCTGACATACTGTGTGGCTTATATTAAATATGCTCTTGATAGGAAACAATTCAGCCTTTTGGACATTTGAATAATTTTTGTATTTGTGAATGTAATATCCTTCACAAAATAAATTCATATTAAAGAATTAAAAATTTTAAATGAAATTTATAAAATATATGCCCACAAAAAAGGGTTGCTTTTATGTAGCTTTGTTCACATTAGTCACTCGGTCAGTGTCCAGCTCTCTGCAACCCCATGGACTGTAGCTCGCCAGGCTCCTCTGTTCTTGGAATTCTCCAGACCATTTCCTTCTCCAGGGGATCTTCCTGACCCAGGGATTCAACCTGGGTCTCCTGCATTGCAGGCAGATTCTTTACCGTCTGAGCCACAAGGGAAGCCCTCTAGACCCCCCAGTTGAAAACCATTCAAATATCCATCACGAGGTGAATGGATATAATTGTGATACAGTCATTCAAAGGAATATTACTCTTCTATAAAATGAAATGAATTCCTGATACTTGGCAATAATACGGATTGCTCTCAAAAGCGTCATGCTGGGTGATGAACAAGTACATACTCTGAATTTTGAGAACTGACAAAACTGGTCCATAGTGACAGGAACTAGATCACTGATCACCTGGGACAGGGAGTGGTAGGGAGATTGACCGCAAAGGAGCACAGGAGGACATTTTGGAGTAGTGGGGAAGTTCTTTTTTCTTGAACAGGGTAGTGGCTCCTTGGGTACATTGATTTGTCAAAAGTCATCAAACTTGAAATGGATGCATTATTCTCAAATTATATCTTAAGAAATTAATTTTTTAAAGTAATAAGAATCATTCCAAGTTTTAACGTCTTAAATTAATTTTTAAAAATGTCATTATTTTCAAATTATATCTTAAGAAGTTAATTTTTTAAAATAGTAAGAATCGCCCCCATAGTTTCTACTTGCAAATACTTTGTGGATCAGAACTGAGAGTGAAGGGATTGGCAAAATAGGCCACATCTGCCACACTGGACCTGAGGTTTTCTTCTAAACTGTAGATCAATATTTTCAGATAGGGAAAAAACTAAGATTATATTTGAATAAAAAAAATGCCCTGTAGAATTCTTACTGCCATTTAAGGAGAAGGGATGTTTAGGAAACTTCCTAATTTGCCAGGTTACTGAAGCATGTCAGGTGCTCACTGGAAGCTTAGGAAAGAGAACTACTGCTTTCTGTCTAGGGAGGTAGTAAGAGAAAGTCTGAGAGAAAAGGTGAGGGGAAGACAGAACTGGATCTAGAAATACGAAGAGGCTGCTTGGGGTGCAAATGATAAGTGGGGTGGTACTTAGGGAATTCCCTAGAAATGATTGGGAAAGGAAATGGCAACCCACTCCAGAATTCTTGCCTGGAAAATCCTATGGACACAGGAGTCTGGTGGATTACAGTCCATGGAGTTGCAAAGAGTCGGACACGACTGAGCAGGCACACACTACCAATAATTCACTAGCGGTAAAAACAAACAAACAAACAAATACCACTTACCAGTGCAGAAGACTTAAAGAGATCCGAGCTTGACCCCTGGGTGAGAAAAATTCTCTGAAGAAAGAAATGACAACCCACTCCAGTATTCCTGCTTGAGAAATCTCTTGGACAAACCAGCCTCGTAGGCTATGGTTCATACGGTTGCAAAACATCAGACACCACTAAATCAGTTTAGGCCAGGACGAAGCAACTTGGTAATATGTGAAAGCAAGTCAGCTGACGATTCAAGAAATAACGTCCTAGACTAAAGGACAGAAAACCAGTAGGAAAAATGGTTTACTTGCAGTCTCTCACCGTCAGATGAAAAAACTGGTCACATTACGGCTCTTGGCTCCTCTGCAAATCTAATTACAGTTACAACCTCAGGAGCTTACATACACAAAACATTCTCAGTAGCATAAAACTTTTGCTGCACACCTGTATGATAACTGATAAATCACCTTATTACATAAAAATAAAATAGAAAGCTAACATTCATCAATGAAGTCTGTTTTTGTATGCATGAAAAAAACCAAAGGAAAACACGATGCATATTCACCCAGTATCTCAATTCCCCACTTGGGAAAATCGCATAAGCATCAACAAATCTGGAGTATATTCGACTAACAACAGCATGACATCACCCCCTTTACAACTATATTTGTTTCCAAATACGTAACATCGCGTTTTGCCTGCCCCACCTCAACCTCATATGCCCTACACTATTTAGACATGCTCACTTCACTCCCCGCATCCCGGAGCCTTCCTGGACTTTCCACACAGCGGATACACGCACTTCAAAGCAAAAGTCCTCTCCACGCCACGGGAGACCATATAGTATTTAAGCACCAGAAGACGGACCAGCAGCCCCTGCGCTCAGATATCTACATACGACACGCCCCATCCGTGACGTCAACGGGAATCCGCGCTTCCCTCCAGCCCACGCCCCGCCCTAGTCCCCGCCTCCCTCCTCCCACGGCGTCCGGCGCGGCCAACCGGCGGGCGGGCGCTCTCTAGGGGAAGTGACGTCCGCCTCCTGCTCCTGTTCTCCCACCCTCTATGAGTTGCGGCCAGGCGCGCTCCGTTGCCTGCCTGACCTTTGTCCTGCCCAGCATCTGTCTGGCAGTCGGCTGAAGCCTGTGCACCTTTTTTCAAATAACGGCGTTCAATGCGGAGAACAGAACATTTAGCAGTCCAGGGGAAACCGGTTCCTTTCAAATCCAGTTGTCTTTGTGATGTAGTATTGTGTGTATGTCTAGTAAGACGCAGTAAGTATCACGACCGGCGGTGAAATTTATTGAATTTTTGAAAGTTCAGTTTCACTCATCAAAAATTTCGTTCACTTTATCTTCAAATGTTACTTTGACTCTATCTTCGAACAGATTTTTAACACCTATATTCCTCTGTCCTAGGAATCAAATACATTCTTTAACACATGTTCATTTGTTATAACTATGCAAGTTATGATTTTACCTTTTTCTGGAAATTATTTTTTAACACGTCTCCTTGCATATGATCCGTGCGTTAGGAGGTGCACATTTTTGGATGTTTTTTTTCATATTGCATTTGGACTAAATATTCTCTGCCCTTCCAGATTTCCTCTCTACCCTTCTCCCCTGATCTGTGTGCTTGAGGCTGACCCCCATAACCAGCATTTCCCAGTTTTTCTTGCCCTTGGGATCCCGGTGGCTGCAGTCACAGGAAGGATCAGAAGTGAGAGGAGAGAGATGTGAATGAAAAAGGTTGCCTGCCATAGCAGCAAACAAAAGATGCTGCGCCATCTAGCCACCAGCCACTACCGACCTTAGTAAGGGCAATGAAAAGAATCCTATTTGTTGCGTCCTGGGAATCCTTCAAAAGCCGAGGGAGAGACACACGTTCAAGTGCTGCCATTCTGGGGAGGAAAAGGGGCTGGTTGCCGGGCCCAGGTTGTCTGCTTTGGCTCCAGCTGCTGTTGGGAAGTCTACTCACTCACCTTCACCAGCGCCGGGAGGACTGAGCCCCTGCGGACGCCGACTTCATCTTCAGGGTGTCTTTAGATGAAGAAATCACCGAGGATTTCTTATTTTCTCTTAATGTATTTCCACCTCTCCCTCTCTTTCTTCAAGACCGTTTTTCGGTTACTGCCCGCGGGGTTAGAACCAGGCAGGCAGTGGGCGCCGGAGAACCACGGAGTCGCCCCGCGCACCGCGCACCTGCGCCTCGTGGGCTCTGGGCAAATTGAATCCACGCAGCCGCAGCCGCAGCCGCCGCCGGAAGCGTCTCCGTTCGCGCCACCCGAGGTGTGGAGCTCTTGACCCCGCCCCCGGCTCTCTAGGACAGGTCCAGGAGAGGTCGATTTTCGACCATGGAGCTAAGTACGGCCCAAAACCAGGACCAAGCTTAAAGGTCTCAAACTCCACAGTCTTGATGGAGCGACCGTCGCGAGTTGAATTTATCTCCACGCCTTTATCAGGAGAGTTGAGGGCCTAAATCACACACGAAAAAGATTGTGTGCATCAAAGCGCACAATTGAATAAGCTTTTCTTACAAGTTGGAAGTGTGGTATGAAAGACTGGCGTCAAAGAGAAGTGTGTTTGCCCTCAGCAAACAGAGCATCAGCTAAGGTGGGAAAGCACCCTTGCCACAGGTTTCTGGGGAAAGATCTGGAATTTCGGAATTTCGTTTGGAGCCCTGGGGCCTTCCTTGGAAGTGTTTTTCATTAAGGCTGTCCCCTTTCCACATCCATCCTCGTTAGCGATGTTTGGGAATCCAAATCTCACCTCAGGGTCCTCCCCTCCTGCCGCATTTATTTTGAAGACAGAATTCCAAAGGTTTGCACCACTCTGATGCTTCCTTTTCAAGTATCAAGGTCTTGAAAGCATCTGCACCACACTAATCAGAGGAGTAACTGACCAGCAGCAGTCCTTTGATGTGCCTGAACTTCCGACTTCTGAATTCATTCAACTGAGTTCTCCAGAAGCTGGATGAGAGCTACTAAAGATCCCTCCAGGCAAACTCGATGGAGGAAATGTTACCCAGCTTAGTCTTGGGAAATTCTTAGTCAGTTCTCAGAGGTGCCATTGGAGAACGCAGACCTTTGCACAGGAACTGTTTTGGACTCCAGAACCCAGCTGGAAATTTGTAGCCTAAGGAGGAATTGTATCCTAGTTGCAGTTCTCTTCCACTTGGTTCTTTCCAGACCACGTTCCCAAACCTGAAGGGCTCTCAGTTTAGCTGTGCTGTCCCCCAGGTCAGATGTGGTGGTTGCAGAAGCTGACCTATTGGGAGTGTTCTGAGCTTTCCAAGCAACCTTGAATTTAGAATATTGGTGACTCAGTGGCAGTGTCAGTCACTGTGGTCAGTGTGAGTCATTCACTGTGTGTGGTTTCATTTGAACCTCGCCTCCCAGGTAGGTTACTCCTGGCAGGTTAAGAATCCTCTTGCCAATGCAGGAGATATGAAAGTCTGGAAGATCCCCAGAAGGAAAAAATGGCAATCTGCTCCAGTATTCTTGCCTGGAAAATTCCATTGATAGAGGAGCTAGAGGGCAAAGAGTCCACAGAGTCGCAAAGAGTCGGACAGGATTTACCAGCTGAGCACACACACCCAGTTTTGACTCCTGACCAAGGTGTATGCTTGCTATTCACTCTGCCACAGTTCATTTTCTGCCTCTGCAGAGCATGTGTGGGAATCTTTATTGTGCATTCAAGATTAGAAGAGTCACCCTTTTTACTGTCTCTGCTATATTGGTTATGGCACAGGTAAGTCTGTTCTGTGCAGAGATCTAGCAACCAGGAGCAATGCTGCTGTCAACTGAAGAAATGGTGGAGAACCGAGCAGTGATTTTGGAATAAAAGATATTCAAGAGTTTGTCTAAACAGTAGCTTGGCAGCCTTGGGGATCAGGTTGTGATCCTGGAGGGATTAGTGTTTGGCCTGAGGTGTAACAACCGGTCCTCCAGGTTGTGTCTTCCATGGTGGGATGTCAACTCTGCTGTGTTTCTGCAGTGTGGAACCTTTAGAAGTAACCTCCTTGGCATATTCACCTACACCTCTGGTGATCTAGACAAAGCATCCTCAGATCATTGTTTCACCCTGATTTGCAAACTGGCCCTCGGGCTGGTCACCTGGTAGTGTCCCCAGTGCTGTAGGGATGGAATAAGTGATTTTCTAAGAAGGGGAGTAGCCCGGGGGTGGGTCGTATACACCAAAAAGTGGTAAAGATGTTAGAGACGATGGCCTTGGGTTGGGGAAGGGCAATATACTAATGTACTGATCTCTTGTGATAGGAAGCTCGAGGACAGTGCTCTGGCTTTCCAGATAAGTGACTCTCAGAGTCTAGATCAATCAGGAGCTTCCAATAACACCACGAGCCTGAGCTCAGCACCCCGCCTGCAACAGAGTCAGAGAGCCACACACGTGTGAGAGAAGAGACTGAGCAAAACCTGTCAATTGGTCCCCCAGTTCAGAGAGCTATAGTAATGTGCAAGCAGAAGATAAGGATGGTCAGAAATAGTGGGAATCCTGCATCTTTACAGCACACACAATAAATGCAGTTGTAAGTTGTCAGGATATATGGGTAGCAATAATTATGAAGCTGTAGTACTGAGGAGTGTGTTTCTTTGCCTCTGGCTCCATCCACCTTCGAAGCCCATAAAGACTCACTGAATCACTGACAGCTTGAACTCTCTCTGACTCCCTACCTAGTCTTCTGACCTCTTGACCCAGATTTAAAGGGTTCCTGTGATTAGGTTAGTCCACCTGGATAGTCTCCCCACTTTGAGGTCAAATTTATTACATCTGCAGAGTACCTTTTGCCAGGTAACATAACATAATTATGCAAATAGCAACCGTAAGGAAGCTGGAGTAGCTATACTAACACCAGAAAAAATAGTCAGGAGACTTTACAACAATACAATGTTATCAGAGATAAAGAATGACATTTTATAATGATTAAAGGGTTAATCCATCAGGAAGATAAAATCGTTTTAAACACAATGCATCTAACAGGGTCTCAAAATACAAGAAGAAAAACTGACAGAACCAAAGGGAGAAATAGACAATTCAACAATAATTATTGGAGATTTCAGTTCTACACTTTCAGTAATGGATAGAACAACTAGGCGGAAGATAAATAAGAAGATTTAAACAATAGGACCTTACAGGCATCTGTAGACATTTCACCCAACAAGAGCAGACTACAGTTTCTCTCAAGTACACTGAGAACATTCTCCAGGAGAAACTATACACTAAGCCATAAAATAAGTCAAATGCATCTATAAGGGTTGAAGTCACATGCAATTTGGGACATCTCACACACCAGTGCTACAGTCTAGAAGGAGGGTGGCAAGGGGCTTGGGTAGCTTGTCCTTCCTTCACTTTCTCATGAATGTTCGGGGGCACTTAGGGAGGTGGCAGTGGGCAGACATGTGTAGGCCACTAGCCTGGAAAAGCTAGGCAACTAAAGAGAAGAGACAGTATTTCAGGGAAGCTGCTCTAGTCTCAGGCTTCCAAAGCCAGGGAGGAATTGGCATGTAGGAAGTAAGCAGAGGTCAGGGGATGACTTTCTGTCTTGCTTGTCTGTGCCTCTCTTTAAGCCTCAGCTTCTATGTCACTAAATCCCACTGCACAGGAGTGCTGTAGGTCACCACCAACCACCATAGACCCATGGTCTTAATGTTTACTATGCTCTGTCTGAGAAGACAACCACAGGTCAATAGCTTTGCATCCACACAAACCAGTGGCGTTCTATGAAAACTACTCTGAACATAAGTGATGTATTTGTGGGGCTTACCTGGTGGTCCAGTGATGACGAGTCTGCCTGCCGATGGACAATAGGACACGTGTTCGATCCCTGGTCCTGGAAGATCCCACATTCCATGGAGCAACTAAGCCTGTGAGCCACAACTATTGAGCCTGTCCGCTGGAGCCTGTGCTCCACAACAAGAGCAGCCACCACAATGAGAAGCCCGCACACTGCAACTAGAGAGGAGCCCCTGCTCAACGCAATTAGAGAAAGCCCCTTCAGCAACAAAGACCTGGCACAGCCAAAACTAAATATTTTTAAAATTTATGACATTTTGGTTCCACTTGTTTGACTTAGTATGAACAGAATGCTGAATTTCTAATTTAAAAAAGGATATGCAACAAGCCACAAAGGTTTTACGTTATAGCACAGGGAACTATGGGCTTCCCAGGTGGCTCAGTGGGAAAGAACCTGCATCAATGCAGGAGACATGGGAGATATGGGTTAGATTCCTGTGTCAGGAAGATCCCCTGAGGAGGGCATGGCAACCCACTCCAGTATTCTTGGCTGGAGAGTCCCATGGACAGAGGAGTCTGGCGGGCAACAGTCCACAGGTCACAAAGAGTCGGACATGACTGAGTGACTGAGCGCAGACACACACTGGGAACTATAGTCAATATCTTGTAATAACCTTTAATGGAAAATAATTTCAAAAATAATATATGTGTATATTGTAACTGAAGCACACAAAAAAGAATTCTACTTTTTGAAAATTTAATAATGTTTATCTTTTTGCTAGTTTTTCTAAATGTCCTATGGATATCTAATAACAGCATATGAGATACAAAATTTTAAATATATTTGTGTAGGATATGATTAATATAAATATAAATCTATTATATTTAAATTATTGACACCATTCAAGATGCTCCTATTCTTATTTTTTCTGCACTTGATAAAATATTCTCAGAAATGTTAATGTTTCACTATGATTATATATTTTTTCTTTTCTCTTATGTTTCTTATGATTTTTGCTTTATGTATCTTTGTTTCTTTGTTGTTAAGATGTCTAATGGTTTATGATGTCTGTCTTCTTTGTGAATTGTGTACCTTTTATCATTAAAAATATTCATCTTTGTTTCATTTAAAATAAATAAAATTTTAAAATTCAAAATAAATATATTTTTTTAAAAGAAACAAAACCTATTTCAGTGACTTTGACAAGTCGGAAAAAAACCCTGTGGTGTTAGGATGATATTCACAAGTGACAAGCACAAAATCTTATATGCAGATTAAAACACAAAGCAACCCACAGGAGAAGAGGAAGATGGGGCTGGAGGCAGGGGGGTCAAACCTGATTTCAAGTTTAATGAGAAGCCCACGTGCTTCCCCAGTGAGGGAAAAGAAGCTACCATAATACTGGTCTCCACCAAGAAGGTAATTAAGACATAATCTAGTCAGCAATCCTTATAATTATTCACATACCAAGTACAGTATTAAATTCAGGATTTTCCCCCCACAATATTAAAATGGTGTGGAAGAAATGAGAGAAACAAAGAGCACCAATACTATCTAAAAGTTTAAAATTTTTCTGATGGAAAAGTGACTTCATGACAGTCCTTTTGACAATGAAAGAATTTGGGAAAATAATGATTCCTCAATGTTTTCTATGCTTGCAAGAATAGAAGTACAAAATAGCTTTAAAGTTTAGAAAGAGATAGGTCTGTAATATCAGTACAAGGGTACACAAATATTGGCCACTGAGGGAATGTCCCCATCAGTGGCGACCTTCAGAATAGACCAGGTGGCCTTGAGTATCAGTTTGGCCTAGTCAACTAGAATACAGGAGCTCCCAAGATTCCATGACACCCCCACCTTCCAGTTCTGTTATTGCAACTCCACGTGGTTACCTGGCACACTGGGTCCTCTCTCTGGCACTCTTGTCAGAGCCTGAGCTCTGAGCTTTGGCTTCTTGTGCCTCATTTTTACAGTTAAGGATTCTCATCATTGAGGAATGCTGACAAAGTAGACCTAAAGTAAGTAATAAATTGCATCTTCATTTTAAAAACATGTTTAATACATTGTTTCCACTGAATGAAATCTTATTAAAGCAAAAGTTACATACTGTAATCCTCACCCACTCATTATAATTGTATACTTTAATTATTTTAGTAACTTACCAGGCTGAACATTCATCACCACAATCCATTCACTTGTCTCTAATTTCTTATTTCTCTGGGTTTCTTTTCCCCACGTTCTGGTTCTGCTTCTTCTACCCGAAGCTTCAGCATGGCAGTATCTCACACCATTTTCTCTGGTTTGAGGACAGAAATGGGCCTCTTGGAAACCAACCAGTACTTGCACTCCCAGCTGGAAAAAAGCAAACAGGACTTTCGAGACCTCACAGAGAAACTGCTCACGTCCCAAGCTACTGTTTACTCCCTGGCCAAACAGCTGCAGAAATACAGTAAGTCCTTGGGGTCACAGTCACCATAGTGATAAATGATTGTCTTCCCTCTAAGAAACAAAACGCCCTCAAACTGTATTCTTTTCCCTCCTTCATCAAAATAAATTGCATCCTTACTACACTCCTAGAAAGATGGAAGCAGGTAGTTAACTCTCACTTCTCAGAGGATGGAGACACTGACGAACAAAGGGGTAAAGTTTGCAGTGAGAGTATAGGGAGGAATAGAGGCTAAGATCTCATTCAGGCACCAGACTTTTTTTCTGTCTCAGGAATGTATATTAGATTCTATAAACATATAATATCCTTGTTGGCTTAAACATCTGAGGATTTAATGCAAACTTTTGTGAGCACCCATTTGCAGAGCACTGTGCTAGCTGCACTAGGGAAGAAAGAAGCGACAGGACACCCTGCCTGCCTTAAAGGTCCTTAAAGCTGTCTATTCCCAACTGAACCACAGAGATCTGGAAATGAGAACATCAATAGCACACAGCAAGGGAGGAGGTGGAGCTATAGTGACTGAGGAACATGGGAATGAGGACCGAGGGGGACAGGAATAAAAGGGGAGAATGCTTACTGATGCAGAAGTTGAGTTTGCTTTCAAATTTCTACCATTAGTTTTCAATAAACCAATGGGGGATAAAATTTGCTATCCAACTGATTGACATGGATCAAAAAGTAAAAATTAAAGCCTATTTATCAAAGAAGTGAAAAGAGCTTTCAGGTATGAGAATGTAAGGGTTTGTTTGTTTACATCATTTATTATGATCATAATACAGCTTTTTTTAAAACTGGAGAAGAAGAAAGATGTCACTCAACATCTTCATGTATAGGTAACTCTGCTGCTGCTAAGTCACTTCAGTCGTGTCTGACTCTGTGTGACCCCATAGACGGCAGCCCACCAGGCTCCCCCATCCCTGGGATTCTCCAGGCAAGAACACTGGAGTGGGTTGCCAGGTCCTTCTCCAATGTATGAAAGGGAAAAGTGAAAGTGAAGTCGCTCAGTCGTGTCCGACTCTTTGAGACCCCATGTTCTGCAGCCTACCAAGCTCCTCCGTCCATGGGATTTTCCAGGCAAGAGTATTTGAGTGGGGTGCCATTGCCTTCTCCAGTACAGGTAACACAGTGTAGTAATTAAGAGTGTGTGCCCTGAGGCCAGGCTTCCAGGGTTCAAACCCAAGTTGTTCATCTTCTCCATGCCTCAGTTTCCTCATCTGTAACGATAACAGGAATAGTCTCTACCTCCTCAGAGAGAGGTGATGATTTCAGGATGATAATTCCTGAAAATCTGTTAGAACAAGGCCTTGGCTGCTGCTGCTAAGTCACTTCAGTCGTGTCCGACTCTGTGCGACCCCATAGACGGCAGCCCACCAGGCTCCCCTGTCCCTGGGATTCTCCAGGCAAGAATACTGGAGTGGGGTGCCATTTCCTTAGCAAACACTGTGTATTAGTTCTCCCACCAACAAAACGCAGCACGGGTTAGCATTGAGCATGTCTTTCAGGTTTTTTCCCCTTCGTGTGCGTTTTTACACAGTTGTATCTAGATAAACTTTAAAATCTTGGAAATATTGAGGGATTATCGAAACTCTCAACATGGGAGCACTGTCAGCCCTATAGTCCTTGGAGGATTCCCAAACACACAGGGAATTCCTACTGTGTGCCCAGGTTCATATTTTCCTTAAGAGGCTGCAAGGTTTGGTAAAGTGGCCCAAGATTTGGAGTCACAACTCAGAGTATGTGAATTCTGACTTTGCTTTGTTCTGATTGAATCATCTTGAGTTATTTTACCCTCTATGAAACTCCAGTACCTTGGCCACCCCATGCGAAGAGTTGACTCATTAGAAAAGACTCTGATGCTGGGAGGGATTGGGGGCAGGAGGAGAAGGGGATGACAGAAGATGAGATGGCTGGATGGCATCACTGACTCGATGGACGTGAGTCTGAGTGAACTCTGGGAGTTGGTGATGGACAGGAAGGCCTCGAGTGCTGCGATTCATGGGGTTGCAAAGAGTCGGACAGGACTGAGCGACTGAACTGAACTGAACTGATGAGGTTCTCTCTCCCCAGCTCTAATTTGGGGGGAATCAAATGCTAGTAGCTGGGAGGCTGAGGAATCAGATGTGGGATTCCCTGCGTGGAGCCCAGTACCCAGGTGATATCTGTCCTGGGGTGGCCCCTCCTCCTCCCTTGAAGGCTGGGCCACAGCGTCAGGGCCAGCTTCCCCTGAGACAGTGTCTCTGTTTTCCCAGAGTGTGAAGAGTACAAGGACCTCATTGAATCTGTGCTGGAGGAGGAAGCGCCCTTTGAGGAAGGGAATCTGGCAGAGAAGAGGAGACTGGCTACAGGGCTTGGGTAAGGAGGAAGCTGTGTGGGAAGTGTGTCAAGTGGGGAAGCCCAGGGAGGTAGAATAAAGAGAAAACTTGTGCAGGGAGAAGGGCAGAAATGTATACACAGGCACAGAGCTAGACAAAGACAGCCTGTGGGGCTGTGGGAACTAATGGAGGACTAGGTAAGTCTCTGGATTCTCCCTGAAGTAATATATGAATAAAATGAGCTCACATGCTCGTATTGGGATTCTGGAAATGTGGTTTATGAATTAGTAATGGGCAAGTGAACTCAACTTTCCATGAGTCTCAGCAACCTCATCTGTGAAATAAAAATACTGACAGTGTCTGCCTTAGAGGGTTATGGAGATTAAATGCATGATGACCAGCAGTTAGAACCATTTCACGCACATGTGGAGCTTTCAGCAATATTAGCTGTAATTATTATACCTGTTCTTGCTTTTTATAGGCCTAGTACTTATCATCTTTTTTTAAATATTAGATTTGGTTTTTATTATAGAGCATACATGAGAACAAAGTGCTGACACAAAGCTGCAAGTCACATTTGGGAAGTAAGCTAAAAAAACCCTGTAACTGTTTTAGTTATACAGTCCTGACTAGAGGAATCCATGGTGGCAAAAGAGCCCTGGCTCTTGAGAGGGGTTTCTTGATGTTGGCTGCCCCAGGTTATGCTGCCTCAGGCCTGGGCCTCTGTAAGACTAGGTCCCTGGCAGCTGGCAGCCTGGGGACCAGGAGGACCTCTGCCCTTAGGCTGGGGCTTAGCCATGACTGGGAAGGGACACTCCTAATTTCTAATGTTCCCAATTGCCTTTCATGATAATAATGTTTCTCTTCCCCACCTTCGATTGATTGATTTATTTCTAAAAGTATCAGACTATGTGGACTGTTAGCTGGTAGGGCCATTAGGTAGAGAGGTAATTCAGCAGTCGTTACCTGGAAAATGAGTTATTAATTTGCAAGGCCCAGTATTGCCTACCCTTAGAGACTTTCATAGTTAGGGTAGATTGTGGCATTGAAGACATCTTCTCAACCTTGGTTAAAATGAAATCTGAGAAGCTCAGATGTGTAAGAGCCACTAAAGCAGAGATACTTGACTGAAGGAGGCCTAGGTCTGGAGACCCTGTTTCTCCCTGACTTCTGCCTTCCACTCTTCTGACACTTTATAGGAACTCTGAGGAATAGAGTTTTGAAAGACAATCTGTGGATGATTACTTAGTATTGAGGAGATTCAAGCATCAGATGGGGTAGATGACTATTAATATCTAGTCTAGCATTAGGATTATGTGGTTTTAAGTATTAACTGATTGCCTACTCAGGTATGTAGGCTCTACTATGTACTGTATGCTGGTTCATATGGACTGTCTCTAGCCTCACAGAGCTCACATTCTAGTTGGGAATCTGTAAAAAATATTTGTACAAAATTAGAAAACTGTGAAATCCCAGACAGAGTCATGTAATTGTTACTCAGAATTTTAATTACTCTTGAGTGCCTCCTTACCCGTTAGAATAGCTTATCTTCATGTCATTCAGAGGAATGCTCTTCATCTTGACCCTCTCACTGATTTCTCTTTTCATCCTTTCAGTTAATCCCAGATGTACCTGTCCAACACTTCTGTACCTGGCTTCCCCATCCCCAATTGGCCACACTTTCTGTATAATGCTTGATGATGCATATGACACTAAAATGGATGTGGACTGAAGTGAGGAACTGAAGGGGCTTTTTTTTTTTTAAGTGAGGTTAATGAAAAAGAGAGAAACAAATCCAATACTATTTCCTCATTCCTTCTGTTACAGGCAAGTCACACAACCTGTGCAAGTATTGAACTTGGGAAATTCCTCACAAGTAATCAAAGACACACCTCTGCTGAAATTTCCATAACTTTATCATTCATGACATTCACTTTTACATTTTACTTTTCTTTGCCATGTTAGGAGATATGATTCCCTGATTGAGGCTCAGGCCCGAGAACTGACCTGCTTACGACAGAAGATACAGGAAGGGGAAGGTGAATGTCATCTATTCACACAGCATGCAAAGAACACAATCAAGACTTTTGAGAGTTTCATCAAGACCACTGACATGACCTACTACCAGAGACAGAGATTCTGTGAGCTCTTGGCCCAAGGAAGCCAGCTGGCAGAGAGACTTGCCAGCAAACTCTCCACTGGTAAGTTATCTTATAGGCTCTGAGAACACTTAGCTCCTCCAGAGGTCCTGGCCTCACATGAGACGCCACACCTTCACAACTCCCACAGTGACGTTGCAGCCAGGTGTCCTGTGGTTCTGTGGTGTTCTCAGCTACAGGACAGCTTCCCTGGTGGCTCAGCTGGTAAAGAACCTGCCTGCCAATGCAGGAGATACAGACATGGGTTCGATTCCTGGGTCAGGAGGATCCCCTGGAGAAGGAAGTGGCAACCCACTCCAGAGTGAAGCTATCAGCTAGAAATACCTGGGAGTCCAACCCTGGGCCCAAGGCGAGCCTCCGCAGATATATTCCAAAAAGGAGCCAATGTTGTCACTGGACTGACCCTTGTGGTTCTTATGATTGCAAGATATACTTCAGCTACAATCATCAGGGAACTTTGAAAAACATGAGGTATATCACTCACATTTCCTGGAGGGTACACGGCTCACCCAGGGCTACCGAGTGAGGTTAGGGTCCACTTACCTGTAAAAAGAGGGAGACAGCACAGGGCTGTGGATCTGCCTAATTTGGGTTGAGGGTGGGGTGCCTAGGATTTCATAGGTTCACTCTTTATTGGTGATTAAAGTGCAGGAAAGAAAAACAAGGCATCAGACATCAATGATCTAAATCAGCCAGGGATCTCTAAAACAAGAGAAACTTCAGAAGTGGAGCACCTTGCCTCTTCATCTGGCCCTGTAGCTGCCCATGTGTTCCTTCGAGACAGCTGTCTTTGGAGTGGATGCCTTCAGAATCAATAGCCTAATATCAGCACTTGGGTTACAATTTGAAAAGAAGAGGACTGTCAGGTGCTTACAGTAAACCTGCTTCTCACCCTGTATTCTGGGGACCATGACAATGGTACTCGAGGGTACAGTGGAGAATATATGGGGCTGGAGACCACATTGTTAAAACTGCTTTCATCATCACAGGCTTTTGGAGCAGGAGGCAGCAGCCATCCAATCATTTTTGGTTTTTAAGATACTTGATATTCAGTAAACTGACCTACTGTAGAATCAGTTCTGTGAGTTTTGAAAAATGTATACAGTGTTATGTAAAAGTACCACCACAATCCAGATACAGAACAGCTCCATCACTTGTAAAGGTTCCCTTGTACCTCTTTGTAGTCAACCATTTCCTCCAGATCAAGTCCCTGAAACCACTGGATCTGTTTTTTGTCCCTTTAGATATTTGTTTTAATCTCCAGAATGTATCAGGAGTTTGTTCCTTTTTGTTGCTGACTGCTATTCCATGACAGAGATGCACCACTTTTTGTTTATCCAGTCATCCACTGAAGGACATTTGGATTTCAGTTTGGGGTGATTATGATTCATAGTTAAGATTCACATACAGATTTTTGTGTGAAAATACATTTTCACTTCACTTTGCTTAGATAAATATCTTGGAGTAGGATTGCAGAGTCATATGGTGAGTGTACGTTTGTGTGTGTGTGTTAGTCACTCAGTTATATCTGACTCTTTGTGAGTCCATGGACTGTATAGCCTGCCAGGTTCCTCTGTCCATGGAATTCTCTAGGCAAGAATACTGGAGTGGGTTGCCATTTCCTTCTCCAGGGGATCTTCCCAACTCAGGGATCAAATCCATGTCCTGTATTGCAGGTAGATTGTTTACTATCTGAGCCCCAAGGGAAGCTTAAAGAGAGTGTATGTATCCTTAAAGTGTACATTATAAGATTGTACATTTAACTTATAAGAAACTACCAAACTGTTTTCCAGTGTGACAAAACCATTTCACATGCCCCTGAGCAATGAGTTAGATTGCAGTTGTTCCCAATACCAGCTCTTGACATTATCAGCTTGTTGTTTCTGGGCTTTTTGTCTTTTAATAGGTGTGTGGTTGCTTATCATTGTGGTTTTTAATTTGCATTTTCCTATTGACTAACGATTTTTAAGATCTTTTCATATGTCTACTGATCATCCATATATCTTTGGAAAAGTGAGTGTCCACTATAGTGTTCATCTTAAAGTAGTTTTTCATATTATTGAGTCTTGAGAGTTCTTTATATTTCTGGATACAAGTTCTTTATCGGATATTTGACTTGTCAGTATTTTCTCCCAGTTTGTGGCTTATCTTTTCATCCTCTTAACTCTCTTTCAGGGTGAAGAATTTCTTAATATTGTTGAAGTCCAACTTATTGGATCATCATTGTCTAGTTTTATCTAAGAACTCTTTGCCTAAAACAGGGTTCTTGGCCTTTCCATATAGATTTTACAGTCAGTTTGTCATTATCTATAAAAAAAATCCTATTGGGATTTTGAGTGGCATTGCATTAAATCTGTGAAAAGTTTAAGGAGAATTGACATTTTTAATAATATTGGGTATTCTAATTAATGATCATAATGTCTTTCATCGGGTTGAGCTAGTCTTTGTTTTATTTATTCATATTTCCATGAACACGCAAACATTTTTTTATTGTTTTATGATGGTGACTGCTGACAATAGAGAAGAAGTTTTGTCTCCTAACACAAATATGAGCAGGCCGTGGTCCAGCTAAATAAAACTTCCAACTTATTTAAGGAAGTTCCTTATTTGCTAAGAATTCTATTTTGAATTGATGTTGTTTTTGTCAAATGCCTTTTTGTTCATCTAAAATATGAACAAATGATTATATACATATTTTTTTATGTTGTGTCCTTTTAGATTGTACTCTGGACATTTTGAATATTATATTGTGAGACACTGGGTCCTATTAAAGCCCTCTGGATTATTTCTTAGCAGGCAATCAACCACTTCTAGGTTTAGACTGCAAGTTCTGTCTTACGTTCTGTGGGTAGCAGTTCCAACATCAGTTTAGTGTTCAGGGCCTTCGATGTGTTGTTTGGGTCAGTTCAGCAAGCATGCCACTAGGTTTAGTCTGGGCTAGCTGATGGTTTATATGGTAATTCAGTCCTCTAATCCTTTGCCATGATTCCTTGTCTCTGTTCCACACAGGCTGAGTTTGGGGATGAACCCTAATATTTTTGACAGTCTGTAAATTGTTTCCCAGCCTCTCCTCTCTCTGGCATTTCTTCTCTACTTTCCAGTTCCCAAGGGGCCTCTTCCACATTCCTCTGTTCAGAAAGATTGGGTTCTCCCAGTCATTTCTCCTGTCACACTGTCCTGCAGAACTGCAGGGGGCTACTCTAAGATCAAAAAGGCAAGAAAACTGAGACAGAAAAAAAAAGTAAGGGACACTCTTCACACTTTTCAGACAATTAGTCCCTTTTGGACTAGAGCAGTAGGTTCTCATTTGTGGTTAACAGCCCTGCTCAGCTGCCTCAACAACACAGTTCTGCACATGGGCTGGTCTCTGGGCAGGGTCAGGAGAGAAAAAAATAGAAATGCTGAAGAGTCTCTTTACACTTATCAGCAGAGGTCCCCCCATCTAGTCGTTTAGATAGAACAGGGGGTTTCTCCTGTTGTATTTGCTCCTCTGTGGTTGCTGGAGTATCTGTGTGAGAGCAGTATTGGGACTCACAGCCATGGTCCATCAACCAAGTTTGTGGGGGAAATGAATGTTAGAGCTGAAGGAATGCAGAAGACAGCCAGGCAAGTATCCCGTGCACTGGAGAACAGGACATTGTGAACTTTTTGCCTTGACTCAATAGCAGACGTCCTGGTGACGATTCAGCCAACCAGCAATATATTGTTCACCATTGCTCAGGAAAGCCTGACAAGCTGCTCCTCTAATGACGCAACTTTAGCCCTCCTGGAATAATTCTCCCAGAGCATTCTGAACAAACATATAGAGTATTGTGTCTCTGGTCAGATAGGCCCTTGTGTTTGTAAGGATGATATGGGACCTGCTCAATTCCCCACTAGCTGTTTCTATTTTTGGTTCACAGAAAATCACCATGATAGGAAGGATGAAGAGGGACAGGAGTCACTGGCAGCCAGGTAACTCTGAGTGATGAAGGGCTGATAATGGAGTGGTGAAACCTAGAGAGGAGTCCTGAAGCAAGAGACCCAGAGGCCAAAGGTCCCAGATCCAGGAGAAACCAGAAGCTGCTGATTGTTCCTATTTCATTCATTCATCATAAAATGATGTGTCCTTTAACCCATGTTATCTGTTCTCATTGAAGTTCTTGTATTAGTTGCCATTTCTTAGTAATTCTTCAAGTTTAGTTAACTGAGTCATTTTGACCTAAAGATAAACCAGCCAGAGAAACCTGGTCTCTATTTTCTGAAAACCCGTATGATTAGAAACTGAAGTGAAATGCCTGTTTCTGCCCACTTGCCCTGAGATATGTTGGCCAATGTTTCATAGCCAGAAATATCTTGAAAAATAAAGCCAATCACGTCATATGTATAAATATACATTTTTATATATATGTATATATATATATATATATATATATATATATGGAGAGAGAGAGATCTAAAAGCTACAAGAGTCCTAGGAGGTTACATTCCCTCAGGAGCCAGTATTCAATGGACCCCTTCACATACTCTTGAATAAAATTTGTCCACAGCATTTTAATGTCTGTATTATAGGACTCTGAGTGTCCTGTGTGTCAGAGTATATTTTAGAGAAGTCATTGAGTCTCCTTCCTCATCCACATTTAGAGGTCAGTGCACTGAACACATGCTACTCTGTCTCCTACCCCTATTCTATGCACACTGAAATCCCAGTTAGAAGTGGATTGTTATGTTTTTTCTGAGAGGATAGGTCTTTTGGTTTCTGGTGCCTCTTCCATGAGCTTCAGATGAGCACCAGCTGTCAGGTTGATGCTGGTTGCCTTATTTTCATCTCCTGTCTTGTCTGCCTCTTTCTCCATCCCTTACTCAGGCTCAGCATGGGGCTCCAGGGAGAAGAAGTGAATGAAGTCCTGGAGGACTCACTAGATGAAAAGTATCTGACACATTCCAGTCACCATGACTCCCACCAGCCTCCCAGCAGCATTGCCTCTGTGTGTGATGTGCAGGACCAGCTCTGAGGTAGACTGAGCCAGTGAGTATTCCCAATACCGAGAGAATAACCCCCCAACAACCAGAAGACTGAATAATAAAGCTCTGGTAGCTTCTACCTGCTCACTATCTCTGTCTAGACTGATTGAAATCATCTCTGAAGGCAGACCATAAGAACTAACCCTGAAAAAGTGATTAGGCTGAATTCAGTTCTGGGACCAAGTTTTATGTCACTGGTGTGTCTGTTCATTTGCATTCTCCCTGGTCCACACCTCACCCCGCTTTCTCTGGCCCCCACTGGCATATGCAAGCTGAGGAACCCTGGGCAAACCAGAGTGCAGAGAGTGAAGGGATCATGAGAAACTCTTCTGCCACGCTTCAGCACAAATAAACTTCATTATTTAAGATGAAGCATCTTAGTTTTCCTGAAATGTTCTAGCTAATTACAGTTTCTAAATGGTACCCGTTAGGCTTTTCTAGCTTTCCGAGAATATCATCAGTCTTGCCCATTTTAGGGATCCACTTATCATGGTTCCTCAGTAATGCAGGAGACGAGACAGGTTCCTCATGAACCCATGGCTCCTGAGTTTAAGCACCAGTGTCCATCCCCCCTCAGGTGGCTTCTCTCCCCATAAGGTTCCATCTTAGTACAGACTATCAGGTGGTGAAAGTTAAGCTTCTGCCCCATCACACTGAAGTCCCACCCTTGAGTCCTGGTTTTGTTCTGGACTGAGGCAGAAGCACAGAACAAGGAACTGCAGAGAGCATCCTTGGAAGCAAATGTGTGTAACTCGACTCAACAGTAATTATTTCCTGGAACAGGATGCACTTCTCACTTCTACAGGCAGATCTTGGAATCCACTGCCCAGTTGTACAATAAAAACAGACATCAGGGGAGAAAATCAGAGCCTTCCACCTCACCTGAGTCATATTCCAGAGATAAGTGGTCAAAACCCACAGGAAAGACCACCCTCAGATCGCTCTCTTCTCTTGCCACATCTGGCTATCAAAACAAAAGATGTGGAGAACAACACTATTACACAATCCATAATTCTCATAGTTTTCTCTATCTAGAAAGATGCTCCCTCTACAGGTCTGCAGACTCCAGGCTCCAGGAATGGCTCTAGGAAACCCACCATTTAATTACAAAATTCACTCTATTATTTAAGCCTGAATTCCAGTCTTAGGTTTCTCAACTTACAGGTCATGTAGCTTTAGTTACTACTTAACCTCTTGACCTACTGTTTCCTCAGGGGCAAAGGAAGTATGCTTGAATATATTTAGATTCTGGAACCGATTCCGACGTAGTAAGGGAGATTTCCAATTCCACAGGCTCAGTCATACAAGATAACCCCACACCTCCACACCCTGTCCATTTCTGAGGGCAGTTGAAAGCCCAGATTGTTACCTGAACTCCTGACTGACTGGCTAGAAATCAGGATAGCACCACCCCCTCCTCAGGTTCAATTAATTTCCCAGAGTTGTTCCTACAGAACTCAGAGAAACATTGTACTTACTACACTATCCGTTTATTATAAAAGGATATAACTCAGAACAGCAGATGGAAGAGATACACAGGGGCAGGGCATGGGGGAAAGTGTGGAGCCTCCATGCCTTCTCAGAGAAAGCCTAGTACCTAGTACTCTCCTAGTACCTCGTACTCTCCTAGTACCTCCGTGTGGTCACCAACCCAGAGGCTCTCATAATCCTGAAAACCCTTTGAACTTTATGGAAGCTCATTACACTGGCCTGAATGATGAAACCACTGGCCATAGTGATTGAACTCAATCTCCAGCCCCTTGCCCCGTCCATAGGTCAGGGGCTGGGACCGGAAATTCCAACCCTCTCATCACAAGATGGACCTTCCTGGCAAGAAGCCCCCAGCAATACTTGCTTCCAAAAGTTGCTTTATTAATATAAACACAAGTACCTTTATCCCTCCATTGCTTAGGAAATTACAAGGGTTTTCAGAGTTCTATGCCAGAAACAGGGATGAAGACCAAATATGTATTTCTTATTATAAGTCACAAGGCACTGATAGTGTCTGAGGACCCTCCTGGTTTCACAATAGCACCACCTTTCTATTTAAAAGGGATAGGGCATGGATTTAGGAGCCAGATTCTTATTTAAAACAGCCTTTCTTTCCTAGAACAGGCTGCCTTTTTTGTTTTTTTTTTTTGACATGTACACACTGCTGTATTTATTTATGGCTGCGCTGTGTCTGCGCTGCTACATGCGGGCTTTCTCTAATTGTGGTGCCTGGGCTTTTCGTTGCAGTGGCTTCTCCTGTTGCAGAGCACAGGCTCTAGGAGCACAGGCATCAATAGTTGCAGCACCCAGGCTCAGTAGTTGCGGCTTGCTGACTCTGGGGCACATGGGCCTCAGGAGTTGCAGCATAGCGGCTCAGTAGCTGCGGCTCGAGGGCCCTAGTGCGTGCAGTAGTTGTAGCTTGAGGGCTCTAGAGCATGGGCTCAGTAGCTGTGGTGCACGGGGCAGTTGCTTCCTGGCATATGGATCCCAGACCAGGGATGGAACCCACATCCTGTGCACTGGCAGGCAGATTCTTATCTATTGCGCCACCAGGGAAGTCCTAGAACAGACTGTTTCTGAATGCGCATGCTTGAAGCTAGGCACCTCTCTCCTGAGAGGTGTGAAAGGTCTTCCTTTTTTCTCCACAAGAGTAGAATGGAGAGTAAACTGATGCTGAG
>NW_011494676.1:1190620-1194377 GCF_000754665.1 Bison bison bison | reverse complement strand
GGTGGGGGGAGGGGGGAGGGATCTGGCTAAACCACATGCAGCAGTTTTAAGCAGGGCCATCAATGTTTTGGGGTGGTGGAGTCCTATGTTCCACACCACAGGGCAGATGGTATATTTCAGAGGACTTTACTCTCATCTGCTAGCACAGCTTTCTCTTTCCAGATTGTATCTGACTGCCACAGTTTATCCTCGTAACACATTCAGTTGGCACATGGCATCTTTCCTCTCTTAGCTCTCACTGCAACCTCAGTTAGGTATCAGCAGAATCTGACAGAAAATCCTCACTTTTTTTATGGTTTGTTTTCTGTTTCAGGTGACAACTAATGCTGAAACTGTGTGAAAATTTTTGTCTTATTTCAACAGAACATAGTCCCCAGTTGATGAGAAAAACAACAAAACAGGAAAAATCCAAATCTGAGAGGAAGAGCAAGATTTCACACTACTTTAGATTTTTACTCCAGTTTGCAGAAGTTTCAGCCCTTCAGCCTACAAATATAACTGCCCAAGGGACACCGATGCCTATATTCACAGATAATCTTGAGAAAAATCTAACCCTTTTCCCTCCCATCTCCCTCCTGTGGATAACTAGAGTCAGCAGCAGCTGGAAGCAAATGGCAAGGACTTGGATGGAGAATACATCAGAATAATGTCACTGCAAACCATTCATCAGCTCTTCAGCACATGTCCCTTTTCCTGGGAGGTTGGGGGATTATAAAGATCCTAAAATAAAGCTTATTTTATACGCATTCTGTTGGCTATCATCTTTTTTTACAAATCAAAATTATAAAACTTTTTTTCTTCAGCTTAAAGCAAAGAACTCAAACATTAATGTGCCCACTACATTTATACCCCAGAGTGATAGAAATCAAGGCTGAATGCATACTTCATTCCAAAATTACACCTAATTGAGCACCTAATTACGTGTACCTAATTATTATTGAGCACCTAGTTATTGAGTACCTAATATTACATGTGAGTTGGACTATAAGGAAGACTGAGCACTGAAGAATTGATGCTTTTGAACTGTGGTGTTAGAGAAGACTCTTGAGAGTCCCTTGAACTGCAAGGAGATCCAACCAGTCCATCCTAAAGGAGATCAGTTCTGAGTGTTCCCTGGAAGGACTGATGAAGCTGAAACTCCAATACTTTGGCCAGTTGATGCAAAGAGCTGACTTATTTGAAAAGACCCTGATTCTGGGAAAGATTGAGGGTAGGAGGAGAAGGGGATGACAGAGGATGATATGGTTGGATGGCATCACTGACTCAATGGACATGAGTTTGGGTAAACTCCAGGAGTTGGTGATGGACAGGGAGGCCTGGCGTGCTGCAGTTCGTGGGGTCGCAAAGAGTTGGACACAACCGAGTGACTGAACTGAACTGAATATTACATGGAAATATTCACTGTGTCCAACTGTCTGGGAACCAAGGTACTCAGGCAAAAATTTCTGCCCCCAGGTTGGGCATCTGCAAGCAGAGCAGCAGTCTTATACACATCCACCAGTATTTCTACAGAGAAGGATCCTGAGAGTCTGCTGTTCACTGCTATACTTCAGCAAAAGTCCATCCTAGAGGTCTGTGTTTCGGACCCACAGAGAGAGATCTAACATACCGGGATGGAATTGCTGCTGCTCGGTCACTTCAGTCGCATCTGATTCGGCAAGAATAGTAGAGTGGGTTGCCTCACCCTCCTCCAGGGGAACTTCCTGACCCAGGGATTGAACCCATGTTTCCTGGCATTGCAGGCGGCTTCTTCATCCCTGAACCACCAAGGAAGCCGCCTAGATGGAACTGGCAGCTTTCAAATTACTCCACTCTCATGTGGAGTGTTTTTTTTTTTTTTTTCTGAAAATAAATTTCTCATACCCTCTGTCTGTCTTTTACTTTTCAATATAAAATCAGGACATCTCATTCAGAAGCTGTAAAACATGTAAGATAGCCTCCAACTTACCAGATTCCCAGGTTAGAAAGCTGATTCTTCTAAGGAGGGCAAATCCTGGGTGGCAGGAAGGGACCTTTACATGGGTTTGTACCCTACACCAGTGACTTACATTTTCTTGTACCAGTATGTGGCATTGGTCATTGTCACACCCTTCTGCAAGGGAGAGACCGATTGAGAGCCAATTTTTAGTCCAGGGCTCAGCTCTTCGCAGCTTCCTGTGTTTTATAATCATTTCTGACCCCTCTCCCCCACAATTATTTACCTTGAAAATGTTCAAACCAACAGAAAATTGGAAAGACTCATACAACAAATATCTCTATTCTGTTCATCTAAATAGAGCAATTAACAGTCATTTTCTCCTTTTCTCTGTCTGGGCTGACACACACACTCATATCACTTTATTAAATGCAGACAAAAAGCCTGCTTCACTGCTAAACACTTCAGCATGTATTTCCTGATATTAAGGGCATTGTCCTATACAACCATAATCAATGATCAAATCTAAGTACATTAACATTATTTCAATAACATTACCTCATATATGCTCGAGGTATAAAATTTCCCATTGTTTAAAAACTGTCATATCTACATGCTTATATGTGTATGGATATAGCGATTAGATACATTTAACATATGCCTCTATATTATACATATTTGAGAGAGGTTAAGAATTGTGTGTGTTATGGTACTGATATTTCCCCATGTTCCAATTAAAGTTTCTAAATTTTGTCCTTATTACCTGGAACTGTCTCCTGACTTGTATGTTTTTGTTGTTTCTGATGTCTTTGAATTTCTGAAGAAGATAGGCTAATTATCTTGTTTAGTGTTCTACATTCTGATCAAACTAAACCTTTTTTGCAAAAGGTCAGCACATCCCATTTGTGCTTCCTACTGCATCCAGTCAGGAAGCAAGCTGTCCAAGAACAAAGCTACAAAATATTGAAGGAAACATACCATCTGTCAGCCAGGCTAGGAGTCTACATTGTGTCTGAAATCCTTCAATCCAAACTGCAATGTCTGCCATCTAACTTGACAGGAACTGACTCTAGGTTTGCTTTTAATCCCAGCACCAGCTGCGATTATTACCGGCAGCCATAAAGCAGGATTTACTGCTGACTTGCCTGCACAATGTGATCTGGAGAAGGGAAGGAGAACCCACAGTGAACAAACCTAGAGCCAGGCCATTGGGAACATTGGATGTGCCCCAAGTCTGAGCATGCTCAGAAGCTACTCCCAAAGGTGAAATTCCTGCTGTCAAGGAGTCTCTGCTGCTGCTGCTAAATCGTTTCAGTCGTGTCCGACTCTGTGCGACCCCATAGACGACAGCCCACCAGGCTCCCCTGTCCCTGGGATTCTCCAGGCAAGAACACTGGAGTGGGTTGCCATTTCCTTCTCCAATGCATGAAAGTGAAAAGTGAAAATGAAGTCGCTCAGTCGTGTCTGACTCTTTGTGACCCCATAGACTGCAGCCCACCAGGCTCCTCGGTCCATGGGATTTTCTAGGCAAGAGTACTGGAGTGGGGGTGCCATTGCCTTCTCCGAGCTTCCACTAATGAAATGGTGCCATTATAGACATGTTTTCTGGGTTCAGTTCAGTTCAGTCACTCAGTCATGTCCTACTCTTTGCGACCCCATGAATCGCAGCACGCCAGGCCTCCCTGTCCATCACCAGCTCCCAGAGTCCACTCAGACTCACATCCATCGAGTCAGTGATGCCATCCAACCATCTCATCCTCTGTTGTCCCCTTCTCCTCCTGCCCCCAATCCCTCCCAGCATCAGAGTCTTTTCCAATGAGTCAGCTCTTCGAATGAGATGGC
>NW_011494676.1:1143108-1190520 GCF_000754665.1 Bison bison bison | reverse complement strand
CCAATGAGTCAGCTCTTCGAATGAGGTGGCCAAAGTACTGGAGTTTCAGCTTTAGCATCATTCCTTCCAAAGAAATCCCAGGGCTGATCTCCTTCAGAATGAACTGGTTGGATCTCCTTGCAGTCCAAGGGACTCTCAAGAGTCTTCTCCAACACCACAGTTCAAAAGCATCAATTCTTTGGCGCTCAGCCTTCTTCACAGTCCAACTCTCACATCCATACATGACCACTGGAAAAACCATAGCCTTGACTAGACGGACCTTTGTTGGCAAAGTAATGTCTCTGCTTTTGAATATGCTATCTAGGTTGGTCATAACTTTCCTTCCAAGGAGTAAGCGTCTTTTAATTTCATGGCTGCAGTCACCATCTGCAGTGATTTTGGAGCCCCCCAAAATAAAGTCTGCCGCTGTTTCCACTGTTTCCCCATCTATTTGCCATGAAGTGATGGGACCAGATGCCATGATCTTCATTTTCTGAATGTGAGCTTTAAGCCAACCTTTTCACTCTCCTCTTTCACTTTCAAGAGGCTTTTTAGTTCCTCTTCACTTTCTGCCATAAGGGTGGTGTCATCTGCACATCTGAGGTTATTTTTCTGGGTGAGATATTTTACATATTAGTGGGAATTCTAGGGAGAGATGAGAATGAACTTAGTGCATTTAAAATAAAATCAAACTCTTTGCTATAGTTTGCATTGGCTTATCTCAATCTCCCATACTCCTACTTTTTTTTTTTTTTAATTTGCGTGACATAACAAAAGAGACAGAACCCAACTCTCCACTGGGGACTGGAGCCAAAGATAGGTAGATAAAGAACTTCAGGCTTCACGAATTGAGTTGTCGAGGCGCAAAAAGGAGGCAGTACCTGCGGGCTTATCAGGAGAGGCTCCTGGAGCCAGGTCAGAAGAAATAGTGAGGTCCTGCCCCAGGCTCCTTAGTGTCGCCCAGGCTGGAGGGGCTGAGATGCCAGGGTTGAGCAGCCACTTACCTTCATTCTTCCTTCATCTCAGAAATTTAATATCTTGCTTTCATCCAAAGAGAAACTGGAACTTGAGTTCCCAAAACTCAATAAAAAACAAAAACATAAAATACTTGAAACATAACAAAAAAATTGAAATACTAACATCATATATTCTATATTCCAACATGCATAGTTAACATTTTCCCATGTTTGCTTTCTCACTCTGTATACATGACTTGCTCCACCATTTGAGAGTAACTTGCAGATGTCTCAACTTAAGATCACTGGTTGGGCAGCTGTTGCTGCCTTGGCATCTCTTGGCATCCCTTGGCGTCTCCCTCAAAACCAACTTCTGCAAGACCTGTCCTCCAAGGCCAGGGAAAGGCCTTGTGCTGGTGGAAAGGACCCCTTGCCCCTTCAAGAACCTGAAATCCATTCTCTTCAGGCTGTAGAGAAGCTTCAGACACTGTTCTATGACCCTCCCTGCTAAGTGCAGGGCAGGTGCGCCCTGGGCTTGCAGGAACATGCTAGGCTGTCAGCCCCCCTGCCCCTCCGAAGCACCCTGGGACTCCTCCGGGTCGTCTTGGTGGGCAGTGGGGTCTTGGGTCAGCCTGAGCGCTAGAACCACCTTCCTTGGGAGAGACCCATAGGGAAGTGCATCTCCCCTTGGCTCTTGCCTGGCTCTCTGTGCCCGTCAGAGAGCAGAAAGGGTTCTGACAGGACACAAAAGGGAAGCATCTTTTCCTGTGGTGGGAGGATGAAGGGAGCTGGTGGGACATGAGTCAAAGAGGGGAGAGTTCTCATGAGCTTCCCAGAATCGTCTGCATTGGTTCTGTCAGTGGGGTGGCTGCCCTGTAATCATGGCAGTTAGTCTTGTCTTGTCTTGACCCAGTTCCAGGTGCAGTCTGAATCCAAAGACAGAGGAATTCTGGTTTGCAGTACAAATGCCATAGTGCATCTTTCCAAAGTGGAGTAGTCACTGAGCTGCCGGATCCAGGATCCCGCTGGATAGCATCCGTGGGGGTTCTTGAACTTTCTTGTCTGAGAAATTTCTTATCTCTCCTTCAATTCTAAGTGGCAATCTTGCTGGGTAGAGTATCCTAGGTTGTAGATTTTCCCTCTCAGCACTTTAAATATATCATGTCATTCCCTTCTGGCCTGAAAAGTTTCTGCAGAAAAATCAGCTGGTATGGGGGTTTCCTTGTGTATGAGTCATAGTTTTCCTCTTGCTGCCTTTAGAATTCTGTCTTTAACTTTTGCCGTTTTAGTTATGATTTGTCTTGGTGTTGGTCTGTTTGGGTTCATCTTATTTGGGACCTCTGTGCTTCCTGTACCTAGATATCTGTTTTCTTCTTCAGGTTCGGGAAAATTTCAGTCGTTATTTCTTCAAATACATTTTTGACTCTTTTCTCTCTCTTCTCCTTCACAGATCCCTGAACCTTCTTTCTTGCTGAAATTTAAATCGGGGAAAATTAAAAAGGAGATAAGTTAGTGGTCTAGATGATTAGTGGTCTCTGTGCCAGGTATAAGAAAAAAAACTTAAGTTGACAATAAGGATAAATCTTGAATACTTTTAAAGACTTTAAAGACTTCTAAACATTGACATATAATGGCATGGAAAATATTTATGTTATATTTCTAGAGATGACTCCTTTTATGCATCACACTGGCTTAATAATTTTGATCAAAAAATTATTTTTGCTGTCTTTCAGATTTTTCTAATAATGTAGAAAATATTGGTTGCAGAGTATTCTAGTTTATACATGCCTTGGATTTATGTTCTCTTCAAAATCCTCATGACAATTGCCTAAGCTTCTTTTTCTGGTTCTACTTATCCAATAAAATAACTTTATTTTCAATACATATTTAGGTTTATAACATTTAAAATTATGTGTTTCAGTAAGTTAAATATACCATCTAATAGCTTTTAAATAGAAATTTAGTTTTATAATTCTAGAAGTCATTGTTATCATTATTCCACTTACAGTTTGGGGGTGAATGTTTTTAGGTATCATTCAATATATTAATCCAGCATGCATTTCTCTATTATGATTCAGCTAAAGTTGCATTTATTAAGATCTATCATTATCTTTAATTGCCTAGAAGTGAAGTGAAGTGAAGTCTCTCAGTCGTGTCTAACTCTTTGCGACCCCATGGACTGTAGCCTACCAGGCTCCTCCCTCCATGGGATTCTCCAGACAAGAGTACTGGAAGTGAAGTGAAGTGAAGTTGCTCAGTCGTGTCCGACTCTTTGTGACTCCATGGACTGTAGCCTACTAGGCTCCTCCGTCCATGGGATTTTCCAGGCGAGAGTACTGGAGTGGGTTGCCATTTCCTTCTCCAGGGGATCTTCCCAACCCACGGATCGAACCTGGGCCTCCCTCATTCCAGGCAGACGCTTTAACCTCTGAGCCACCAGGGAAGCCCCTTAAGTCCCTAGACTGACACTAAATTAATTAATGTATAATTTTGCCTGGAGAATTTCTAATTAAGGTGGAAATAACAAAACCTTGTTTTTACATAATGCTTATGCATATTTTTATAGATTATAGAGTGGCCATAGATTAACAGGTTAAAAGGAGGACGTTGGTGGACACAGCTATCAGGTCATTTGAAGAAGTGTTAAAACACATGGAATATGTGGGGAGTTTTTAATCTTAGTTACCTCCCTTCTAGATCTGAATTCATCAATTTTTCCATTGTTCCTTATGCTTCTTTTGTCTCAAACACTGCCAGTGCCCCTAGGCCCAGGCGGGCAGAGCCAGGAACCACAGCCCTGACACTTTCTGATGCTTCCAGAAGGGGGCGCCACAGGCAGAGATTGGGTTTGCTGAGGATGCAGCATCTCTCCTGGAGCAGGGCCTGACACCTAGTAAGTGCTCAGTGATTGAAGGAATGAATTCTAAGGTAAGATTCTAGAAAGCTGAAGAGGAGGAAAAGAATGTGGGTGGATGGGGCAGTTTAGTGTGTGAGGGACAGAAGCAGATAAAAATATACATGAAGAGGGTAGAAAGAATGTTCAAACACTGGTTATAAAAGCCTAGGAGCTCATATGTGCTTGTGAAATTCAGCAGAAGAACCAAGAGAGGGAAGGCCAACAACTCTTGATATCCAGGTCTGCACAAGAAGCCTTGTCAGGTGTAGGGTTCTGTTTCTTCCAACCTTTGGTCTAGAATCGAACAAGTGTTTCTACCCCCCCCTGCTTTTTTTTTTTTTCCAGAAATAACCAAGCCCTGTCAAGGAATCATACAGAGAGAGCTATTGGATTACTCACCCAACTCTGGGTATGAAGCTGACCAGTCCATAGATGGTGAGCATCCAAGAAGGCAAAATTCACAAAAGGAAGGGAAGATGAATAAATGTCTGGCACCAGTAATTATTCCCCTCGAATTGATCCACTATTTGGTAGAAAGGAACCCAGGGTCATTCTGGTCAGTCTTTTCTGGACCCAATTAAGTAGGTCACCATCAAAACCAATAACAACTATTGAAAGACTTTCTAAACATTTTGGAAGTTATTAGCTGGACATATGCAATACAGTATCTCTGAATAATGTCTACATTGTCCTGTCTGTCATACCTCCTGCTTAGTTGAGTCAGGAGGCCAACATCCCTTGTAAGAGTGTCAGATAGATGTAGAGAAAGCTTGTTGTACTAGAAAAAATGTGAAGAAAAAGGATTTTTCATAGAGTTGGACAAATATATTGGTCTATAAAAATGGTACATCTCCTTCAGAAATCAAAATGGGAACACATGAAGAGATGCCTTCAGCTTCTGGTAAAGGTGCAGTAACAGAAATAAGATTGGCCTTTCTGCCCCAAAACTCACCCCACCCTTCTCCCCTAGCCCCAAAGAAAAGAAAAAGATAAAAAGCATAAAATATCAGTTTTCAAGACACTGGAAATCAGGCAGTGAGAGACGAGAAACAAACAAGGTGAGACCTACCATGGGCCCAGCTTACTGCTTTCAGTTTCCAGGCTGAGCACAAGGAGGGGATCTGAGGCCAACTCCTTGGATTGTGGAGATGCTGCTGAGTGTCCATGGAGAGCAAGGCAGCTAGAGTTCATAGGACACACTTAGTGATGAGAGAGATGAACAGAGAGAACCCAGGCATTTGGAAAGCGTTTCTTTCAGGCAGTCAGTTGAGTTCTGATATGAGCATGTTTGTGGAGAAATGCCCGAGATGAAAAAAAGAAACCTTGGGAAAGATCATGGGACAGTCCCTGGTCTTCACATGGTACAGGCAATTGTACTCACTCCCCAAGCCAGACAAGGCTACTCACAAGGGTCATTGAGAAGCACACTCAAAGAAGGTTGTGCCTTACTACTTGGATTAATCAGCCTTAGAGTGACTTACCTTAAAAAAAAAAAATCATAAAACCCAGATTCAAAGAAATCAAACTGTTCACAAGTCACTTAATTCTATACCAGAACAAAATTCAAGAAGATTTATAGGAAGACCAAAATAACCGGTACGTTAGAAGGTAAAGTTTGGCAATATCTGGCATCCAATCAAAGAATGTCAGGCATGCAAAGAGGCAGGAAAATGTGACATAAGGGGAAGAATAGTTAGTGAACCAAGCTGAACCAGAACTGATGCCATGTTCAAGTCAACAGAGAGGACTTTAAAACAGTTATCGTGACTACATTACATATGTCCAAAGAATTGTAGAAATGTAGAACATGTAAAAATGGCCAAAATAAAACTTTAGAGATGAACAAAAACTATAACTTCTGATGTAATAAAGTCACCAAATGGAATTAAAAAGACATGACTAACTGAAGAGATCTGAAATGAAAATCACAGTTTAATGTTTAATGCATAGCCTCATTGAATGCTAGGACAATTTTAAGAGGCCTAACATGGGAGGGTTTGAAGCTCCTGAACAGAGCTCAATGATTTTTGAAGAAAAAAGACAGACAATATTCTAATTTCAATGAGAATTATAAAGCCACTGATCCAAGGAGGCAAGTACAATTGCCTATACCGTGTGAATACCAGGCACTGTCCCGTGATCTTTTCCAAGGTTTCTTTTTTTCGTCTCAGGCATTTCTCCACAAACATGCTCATATCAGAACTCTGCTGACTACCTGAAAGAAACCCTTTCCAAATGCCTGGGTTCTTTCTGTTCATCTCTCTCATCACTAAAGCACAAGGAATAGGAAAAAAACACACACACACACACACACCTAACACGTTACTATTAAACTGCTTAAATCCATAGAAAAAGAAAAAACTCTCTAAAGCAGCCAAAGCAATAAGGTGTGCTAGATATAGAAAACAAAAATAAAGGCAGTAGAGCAACATCTTTAAAAAAACTGAGAGAAAAAAGAAAGTCAACATGGAATTCTATTAATCTTCCCTCATGAAATATCTTTCAAAAATAAAAGATATGATGAATAATGTCACTTACAGAAACCCATACCAGACAGAATTCTGGATGTATAGAAAGGAATGAAAGACAAAATATGGTATCTGATGGAAAATATATAAGATTATTTCTTATCAAGAAAATCTCTTTAAAAATATGGGACAGTTTAAAGAAGGGGTTTATAATATATGAGAAGTAAAATGCATGATAATGCATAAAGGCAGGTAATGGAGAAATGTGAAGAGGTGTGATCACTTGAGGGCAAACTGGAGTAGGTTACAGATGTCTGCTCTAAAGCCTAAAGCAGTGACTGAAATAACAAAAGAGTTATAGCTAATAAGCCAATGAAGGTTAGAGAATGGAACCATAGGTAAAACCATGTAAACTCTCTTATAGAACAATTGTCCTTCTGGCACTCTACCCATATGCCTGTGTACAAGAATTATGACTGCAGTATTGTTTGTAATAATAAAAGCATAGAAGCAAATTAATTTCAAAGACTTGCTCGTGCTAAATTGCTTCAGTCACGTTCGACTCTTTTCACCCCTATGGACCGTAGTCTGCTAGGCTCCTCAGTCAATGGGATTCTCCAGGCAAGAGTACCGGAATGGGTTGCCATTTCCTCCTTCAGAGGATCTCCCCAACCCAGAGATCCAATCCGCGTCTCTTTATTTCTGTTGTGGTAGGCAGGCGGGTTCTTTACCACAAGCACCATCTGGGAAGCCCTCAAAAAACCACACCTTCCCTGACTGGGAATCGAACCTGGGCCACAGGGGTAAAAGTGACAAATCCTAGCCCGTAGACTACCAGAGGACCATACTATAAACTAGTCAATAAATACTAGTGCAAACAATAGATGAACTCTCACTGTTAAAAGGAACTCAGAGGGTAACGATGAGATGTTGACTCTCCTCTCTTTTCGCGAAATCCTGGATTCCAAACGACCTGTTTTCTTCAGGGGCTCTTTTGTGAGGATAAGATCAGCAGTGAACTTGACTTAGGTTCTCCTGTTGTGGACAAGACGTCGGCGACAAGTAGGTTAAAGAAGTCGAGGCCTTCCTCCATATTTACGTAGAAAGGATGAATTAATAAGCAGAAATGAGGGCAAACCCTTAAACTATATCTAAAAACGTCGTAAAGGCAGCCGTCCCTGGGTGGGCTCGAACCACCAACCTTTCGGTTAACAGCCGAACGCGCTAACCGATTGCGCCACAGAGACTCGAAGGACAGCGTTTCGCTAAAGAGTAACTGGTTCTTCCATGCCAGGAGCAGCCACTCGCCTTTCTCAGGACAGCGGCTCCGGTTCCTAGCCTCAAACAACTGGAGAGGTGGAGTCGATGCAGCGTGTTCGTTCCCGCGAGGAAGCCGGGCGTCAGGCGAACTCGAAGGTGGAAGGGCAGCCGAGCTTCGCCGCCGCCCCTTGCTCCCCACCCGCAGCAAATGCAGCGCCCCGGTGACGCCCCGAGCCTGAGCCGAGGGGGTGCCGAGGGGGTCCCGAGGGAAGCTGACCCCCGCCCCCACCCCCTCGGTGGGCTCTGTGACGGCTCCGCATTTGCTGCGCGTTCACTCGACCATAGGAGAAGGCAATGGCACCCCACTCCAGTACTCTTGCCTGGAAAATCCCATGGACGGAGGAGCCTGGTAGGCTCCAGTCCATGGGATCACGAAGAGTCGGACACGACTGAGCGACTTCACGTTCACTTTTCACTTTCATGCATTGGAGAAGGAAATGGCAACCCGCTCCAGTGTTCTTGCCTGGAGAGTGCCAGGGACGGGTCGCACAGTCTATGGGGTCGCACAGAGTCGGACACGACTGAAGCGACTTAGCAGCAGCAGCAGCAGCACTCGACCATCTTCGCCTCTGGGCAGCTCTTTAGTAGATGTGGTCGGTTTGGCTGCAGCAAGAAAGAGATCAGGTCTAAAGAGGAAACGTGAAAAGGTGCGAGAGCAGCTGGCAAAAGCATGGATGAGACAACCCTAGTTTGTTGGATTTGTTCACAACCCAGGAAGCCTGTGAGGCACAGGCCGTATCCTGAGAGATGAAAATTGTTTTTTATTAAGTAGCTGAATAGGGAGGCAGAACCAGAGAAGGGCATGAAGGAGAGAAAAGCATGAGTATGTGCGTCTAATAATTAAACAGCAAAAATAATGTGGATATGTTCACGTCAAAGAAATTAACCTGCGGGCCTCTGGTGCATCGTGACTGTAAAATGGTTAGTGCTGTGTTGTGGCTTCATTACTGAGAGGAAAACAGGCAGGAAGGCCAGGGGTCTCCAAACGGAGGAAATAGGCTGCAAGTGTCAGACATCTTTTCTCTCTTAACCGGCAGAAGGAAACAAACTAGTGTTACTTTTTTTCCCCCTTCTCTCTACAAATTTAAAAAGAGGTTTCTCTTAAAATTCTGTGTTGCCATAATGACACCTGGTTCCACCTGAACTTAACTATTCTCAAACCTTGAGGTAACCAATGCATTTTTCTTATGGAAATGTTTGTCTTAAGCCATGTTAATGTACTATGCATTTACCTTAGACTCAGAACCGACTTGACAAACCAGTATATTATACATTGTTCTCCTAATCTATGTTAATGAAACTATATATTTGTATGGAAATCTGCCTTTCTTCAAGATTCATGCCAATTGTTTTACGGCTAAGGATGACTCACCTGGTGCCATTCTCTGAGTTTTGGGACATTTCCTTTCTTTAATTAGCAGACTGCTACAGAGTCCGACAGGACTGAAGTGACTTAGCAGCAGTAGCTATATAACATCCAGCTAAAGACTAGCAGGGGGGTACTCTTTCTGCCCCTTTCTGATGTCTATGTCAGAAGCTTTCTCTATCTCTTTTATACTTTAATAAAACTGTATTACACAAGAGCTCTGAGCGATCAAGCCTTGTCTCTGGGCCTGGATTGAGTTCTTCTCCTCCGGAGGCCAAGAATTCTGGCTCTTTCATGGTTCAGCAACAACTTTTCAATTACCCTCGGTACAAATCCAAGTTAAGCAACTAGACCCCTTAAGAAGCGGTCAGAGAGCAGAGTTTACTCCTGGCCACACAGTACAATGCCATGAGAAGAGGAGTAACTCCCACAGCGCACACACCTGCCAGTGGCTGCTCAAAGCGAAACCAAGGATGACTGCTTGTCTCACTATTGAGCAAGAAATGTCCCTAAGGGTGAAATACTGCCTCTTAGGGGGCCTTGTCTGAGCTTAGCCATTTTGCTGTTAAAGATAATTCAAATACCAGTGAGGGTTTTGACACTAAATGAGAACAAGTTTGTATAAAATGCAAAGTAGTTGTCATGGTCTAAACCAACTTGTCTTCATTCACCAGCCACTAATTTTGAACTATATAGTTCATGTAAAGCACAAATCTTTAAAACACAATTTGTGGAATTTAGTAAACGTAATCATCACCCAGATCAAGTTATAGAAAATAGCCATCGTCCCAGAAATGTCCTCTGAGCCCTTTTCCAGGCACTTGTTACCCAATCTCAGTTAGTTAATTGCTATTGTGAAGTCTATTGCAGAGGTTACTATTGCTACTGAAATTTAAATGAATGAATGTACATTTTTTTGTATCTGGCTTTTAAAATATTATTTTCATTAAGCATATCTGTATTATTGTGTATGTGTGCGTGCGTGCTAAGTCAGTTCAGTCATGTCCAATTCTTTGTGACCCTGTAGATTGTAGCCCACCAGGCTCCTCTGTCCGTGGATTCTCCAGGTGAGAATACTGGAGTGAGTTGCCATGCCCTTCTCCAAATATTACTCTGTATATCACTTCTTAATTTTGGTTTTATTGTATTAATTTTGGTGTTATTGTTATTGATGAATATTGCTGGTGTTTTGGTGAATATTCTGTACCAGTCTTTTTTGTGTACTTTTGCATTCACAGAAGTACTGCTACTGCTGGGTCATGGAATAGCTGCAAGTTTAACTTTACTAGAAACTGATAAACAGGGCTCTAGAATGGTTTCAAACCAGCAATGATGGTTGCAGTTGCTCCACATTCCTGTCAGCATTTGGTGTACTAATTCTTTTAAACATAACCATACTGGAGGCTGTGTGATGATACCTTCTTATAGTATTAATGTGAATGTTCCTAATAAATAAAAATATCAAGAATATTGTCTTAGAACTTTTGGTTATTAAGATATCTTCCTTTGTGATCTAGTAAGACATCGGCTTAGCTTTCCCAGAAGGAAACTGGCTGAAAAAGTCCATCGCCACAGTGCTGGTAGATCCTCCCCAGACGTCTCTTGAGACAAGAGACCCAGACTCCTGGTGTTTGGAGCAGCAACAGGTACAGATCAATGACTAGCACAGCACCAGCCTACCCAGCTGGCCTCCCAGGTCTTTGCCATATCCATGCACTTGTCAGTCGACTGAGAGCAGAATATATTTTTAAAATATTCTCTGAGTAACTTGACTTTTCAATTCATCTCACTACCACAAATGCAAAACTATTATCAGCACCATAATCAGAAGTTGGGTATAAAGATCGATGCCAGAATACCAAAAGGATGGTGATCTAGGCAACTCCTCCAACTGCTCTTAATTCAACTTCCCGTGGTCTCTGCCCTACAGAGAGGATGTTTTCCTCTCTCCCTTGGACACTCAAGCTGAAGACCTGTTGGGACAAATGTTGCTTACACTGTAGGGCAAGAGGAGAGCCAGGGAGAGGGGAGGAGGGGATGATGTAGACCAAGGATGCAGAGTATGTGAGACAGCGCTGAGGCTGTGGGTCCATCCTTCTGGTGGGTGGGCTATGGGTTCTCCTGTGTGTAGGAGAGGGTGTAGGGGTGGGTGAGAGAGATTTGGAGGGCATTCTCTTGAATTCGTTTGGAGAAAGCAGTTTAGAAGAGTAGTGAAAGGCAGATGGAGGGGAGGGTTGTGACCCAAGTGAACCCTGGAGGGGTCAGGGGCTGCACTGTGCCTACAGGTGTTGTGCCCCTAGTTACCTTGCAAGAGAGAGGCCATGGTCTTGAAGGTGTTTTCCCAGGGTGTAAGCCTTGTCTGTTGCACTTGTGAAAGCTGATGGCTGTGATTTCCCCACCTGTTGGAGGGACGTGGTGCTAGTGAGGGGTTTGAGTCACACCTTTCTCCTGATAATCCCTTGGTTCAGATGACACCTCTTCCATAATGCCTCATTGTGCTATGCTGACCCAGGGCAAGAGCCACACCACTCCATGTACTCAACTGCCTGGGAATTAGGGTAAGCACCTGCATTTTCATGGCCCTCCTGTTTCATGACCAATGTGTATAGATGGGTCCTACTTCTTTTGCCAAGCCTCCTGACTGTGCTGTCTGTGGGCACGTGGGTTCCCCACCTATTGGACTTGGCACTTGCCTGGGGAGCCCTTGAGGGCTGGCTAGCAGGCACCAGCAAGAGAGAAGCCACACCTCAGGAGTTGTGGAAAAACATGGGAAATGTGGCCCAGAGTCCTCATACCTTTGGGGCCAAATAGGGGTCAGGTGGGGGCAGTGGAGGCACCCCTTTCAGGAACAAGGAGGCCAGAGGCTCTCTGGACCAAGGGGCACTTTCCCTTCCAGGCCTAGCCAATTCTAAGGCCTCTCATATGGCTTTCCCTTCTCCCTTTCCCTTCTCCACACCAGCTGTGTTCTTGGGGAGTGTAAGCCATGTCTCCCAACAAGCAGAAATCTCCCAACAAGTGAAATGTCCCAACACACTTCTAGTGCTTGGGGAAGGAGTTGGATCAATGTTTTCTGACAACAGGAGGACAGAGAACTTGTGGTGGCTGGAGGCAACCTCTTGCTTTGTTGGTTCTCTTGGCTGACACGAGGGCCCAGAATGATGCTCCTCCTTGAGCGCTTGGGTGGCACAGCCCAGGGGCTTGACCAGGCTGGTGTTTCTCCCACTGCTGCTTAGGGAACAGCAAGAAATCCTACGGGTCCACTCTTACAGAAGAGATGCCCAGAAAATGCTCCTGTAGAGCCTAGACTATGCACTAAACCGCTTTGAAATGATGATTCCCTGGGCCATTCTTCCTTCAGTGAACCTTGGAGAGTGGAGAAATGATTGACGATGCTATACCCTTCACTGGCAGTAAAAATTCCACTTTCCTCTGACTTGCCTCACTGTTCCCTTCCACTCCCTCACTCCAGCATAGAATGTCACTGGTGTTGCTTTCCTGGACAATTTTTTGTCCTTAGCTCCCTTATCTTTAGGAGGCCTGGTGTGCTGCAATTCATGGGGTCACAAAGAGTCGGACACTACTGAGCGACTGATCTCCGATCTGATTCTCAAATAACTTGTGAAGTTACACAAGAAAGTTATAGTAGAAAGGTATTCATATTAGCCTTTCCCAATACTGTAGCTTGAAATCACCCCAATGTTCATCATATGTGAAGTAGTTTTACGTTAGTGTAATGCTTATCATTAATATCAAATTAAGGTGTGAGAAACGCAAATACACACAGATAGATACATATATGTATATATATATCACATAATGTTGGTTGATAATAGCTAGATAGAAAACTGTGCACACATTCACTTGAACTTGAAGAAAGGACAAAGCCGAATTTGAGATAGTTGACATTAGAATTGTTTAAAGTAGTATGGGATGGGTGGGCATTATCTGCTAAGTGTATCAAAGGGGCACGCTTGAATGACAAAAAAAATTACTCTGTCGTGATTCTGGTAATGATTACATGTTGCAATATTCTAATAGCCGCCCTTTACTGTTTTGTGTATTTTGTTGTGTGAACACATTTTAATAATTTCCTTTTAGGATAAAAATTGTGGGTAGGATGTCAGAGAATCCAGTGAAGACAATGACTGGATTGGAGTATATTATAAATTCTTTATTTAAATTCTATTCCGTTTTGTGTAAAAAAGCTTCACTGCTGTTTGAAATATTTCTGCTGCTAAGTCGTTTCAGTCGTGTCCGACTCTGTGCGACCCCATAGACGGCAGCCCACCAGGCTCCGCCGTCCATGGGATTTGCCAGGCAAGAGTACTGGAGTGGGTTGCCATGACTTTCTCCGAGAAATATTTCCACACACACACAAAGATTCTTGTCTGAGTACACAATTTCTTTCGTGGAAGCTACACACAAGACTCATTTAGAGTTTGAAACTGATCTTTAGATATTTTCTCGTAAATGGTGAGACCTGGATCAAGTCCAGAGTGCTTCAGCCTAGAGCACCATTGGGTTGACTTCCGTTCTTCTGACCTTACTCCGTTTGGTGACTAAAGAGTTGTTGTAGATACAATGCAAAAGAAAGAAACACTGCCGTGACTCGGATTCGAACCGAGGTTGCTGCGGCCACAACGCAGAGTACTAACCACTATACGATCACGGCGCGCCACTGTGCTGCCAATAAACTGCGTCTTTGTGCTCCTACATTTTAGTATAGCTGTTTCGTTGAATAACTGTCAAGTACTCCTGCGTTTCCGTCACGTCTTCCTTCCGTTATTCTCTTCCCATTCTGATGCATTTTTCATCTCTTTCAGCCCGCGCCTCAAAACAGATCTCCTGGGAAGTATCTTTGTTTTGACCTTGCCTCTCCTCCTGGTTACATTTCCCCATTTGACCGATCTTCCCCAACACCTGCTTCCGGCTCACGCCCACAGACCGCAACCTAGCGGAGGGAGGGCAGCGCCAACGGCTCAGGAGCTCAGATGAAGGCGGAGAAAAGAACCGAAAGACCCACTACTGAGCCCACCAGGCGTTCAGCCTCCCTCGAGCCCTCCTCCGCTCAGGCCCGGGGCGTCTCCGGGGCGCTGCATCTGCAGCGGGTGGGGAGCCAGGCGCGGCAGGGACGTTCGGCTGGACTTCTGCCTTCGGAATGCTCAACTTCCGGCTTCCCCACGGGTTCCTCCCGTTTTCATAGGCTTTGGAACGGGTACTGCTGTCCTGCTAAAGGCAGGGAGCTCCCCCTAGAGCGGAAGGCGTGATTGCTTTCTGCCAGATGAAGTTGTGCAGGAGGTAGGAGACAAAGACAACCGTTTCAGAGTCTCTGTGGCGCAATCGGTTAGCGCGTTCGGCTGTTAACCGAAAGGTTGGTGGTTCGAGCCCACCCAGGGACGCCCCGTCCTCCTATTTTAGGACCTAACCTAAGGATTTGCGGTTATTTCTGCGTTGTACATTCTTTTTTGAAAATTTGGAACTAGGACTCCTTTACCCTTCTTGTCACCTATATCTTCTCAACAGGCTAACCTAAGACATGATTATCGCTGATTCTTACAAAAGAATGTTGGCTCTAGAGGAAAACAGGTAGGTCACTTGGAAACCAGGATCCAAAGAACAGAGTCGTTTCATCGTTGCCCTCCGGGTTCCTTTCAACGGTGAGGTTCCGTCCATTGTTTGTATTGGTATTTATTAACCCCTTGCTGGATGGCATCACTGACTCGATGGACGTGAGTCTGGGTGAACTCCGGGAGTTGGTGATGGACAAGGAGGCCTGGCGTGCTGCGATTCATGGGGTCGCAAAGAGTTGGACACGACTGAGCGACTGAACTGAACTGAACTTACATATACCTTTAAAATTAATTCCTTTATATCTTGCAGTTCCTTGGTGGTCTAGTGGCTAGGATTCGGTGCTTTCACCGCCACGGCCTGGGTTCGATTCCCGGTCAGGGAAGATGTATCTTTTTTTTTTTTTTTGCAGCTTTGCAGGTGGCACTAGTAGTCAAGAACCCGCCTGCCTACGCAGGAGACATAAGAGACGCGAGTTCCATCGTCGCGAAGATCCTCCGGAGAAGGGCATGGCAGCCCACTATAGAATTCTTGCCTGAAGAATCCCATGGACAGAAGAACCTGGTGGGCCAGTCCACAGGGGTGCAAAGAGTCAGACATTGCTGAAGCGACTCAGCAGCACGAATTTAAGTTTAAATTAAATATAAAGACGTTCATTATTCATAGCTTGGAATGTTGCCATTTTACTCATTTGGAGCTATTGTATAAAGACATATTCTTTGTGCCACCTTTACCCACACATTTTATGTTTTTATCAATTCCTGTAAAGGTGAAGAAAGCAGTGTAGCTCTGCAGTTGTTGTTCAGTCACTAAGTCAGGTCTGACTCTTTATGACTCCATGGACTGCAGCATGCCAGGTTTCCCTGTCCTTCACTATCTTCAGGAGTTTGCTCAAATTTATGTCCATTGAATCAATCATACTATCTAGCCATCTCATCCTCTATTGCCCTCTTCTCCTGTCTTCAATCTTTCCCAGCATCAGGGTCTTTTCCAATGAGTTGACTCTTCACATTAGGTAACCAAAGGATTGGACCTTCAGCTTTAGCATCTGTCCTTCAAATGAATATTCAGGATTGATTTCCTTTAGGATTGACTGGTTTGGTCTCCTTGCAGTCCAAGGCACTCTCAAGAGTCTTCTCCAATACCACAGATCAAAAGCATCAATTCTTTGGTGCTCAGCCTTCTCTATGGTCCAATTCAGTACACAACTATTGGAAAAACCATAGCTTTGACTATATGGACCTTTATCATCTTTTAGGCTTTTAAATAGTTCAGCTGGAATTCCATTGCCTCCACTAGCTTTGTTCTTAGTGATGCTTCCTAAGGCCCACATGACTTCACTCTCCAAGATGTCTGGCTCTAGGTGAGTGACTGCGCCACTGTGGTTATCCTGGTCATTAAGACCTTTTTTGTATAGTTCTTCTGTGTTTTCTTGCCACCTCTTCTTATTCTCTTTTGCTTCTTCTGTTAGATCCTTACTGTTTCTATCTTTTATCATGCCCATCCTTACAAGAAATGTTCCCTTGATCTCTCCATTTTTCTTTAAGAGATCTCTGGTCTTTCCCACTCTATTTTTTCCTTCTAGTTCTTTGCATTGTTTACTTAAAAAGGCTTTCTTATCTCTCCTTGCTATATTATCTGGAACTGCATTCAGATGGGTATATCTTTCCCTTTCTCCTTTTCCTTTTACTTCTCTTCTTTCCTCAGCTATTTGTAAAGCCTCCTCAGACAACCATTTTGCCTTCTTGCATTTCTTTTTCTTTGAGATTCTCCTTTCTATAGGAGGCAGTTTTGGTCACTGCCTCCTATACAATATGACAAACTCCTATCCATAGTTTTTCAGGCACTCTGTCTATCAGATCTAACCCCTTGAATCTATTCGTCACCTCCACTGTGTAATCATAAGGGATTTGATTTAGGTCATACCTGAGTGGCCTAGTGGTTTTCCCTATTTTCATCAAGTTAAGCCTGAATTTTGCAGTAAGGAGCTGATGATCTAAGCCACAGTCAGCTCTGCACCTTGTTTATGCTGATTGTATATTGCTTCTCCATCTTTAGCTGCAAAGAATATAATCAATCTAATTTCAGAATTGACCATTTGGTCATGTCCTTGAGTAGAGTCATCTCTTGTGTTCTTGGAAAAGGGTCTTTGCCATGACCAGTGTGTTCTCTTGATATAACTGTTAGCCTTTGTTCTGCTTTTTTAGTTTATTAAGGAACCTCCATTCTGTTCTCCTAAGTGGCTATACCAATTTACATTCCTACCAAGAGTGTAGGAGGGGGCCCACTCCACTTATTATCACTCAGTTCTAACCAAGGGTATCGCTACAACAATACTAAACCCAGTGGAACAATGGCACATACAAAGATGACTAGGAACTTCAGCATACTGAAGTTAGGGATTTCTGGTACCATACCACTTTCTTGTGTCCACATATACAAATTAAAAAACACTTCTTACTTCCTCCTGCCCACATATTAATCAGGCATTTATTTTTTTCAGTAAAAACAAAGCAAGACTTAGACTACCTTGGAGGCCTCAGTTTTCTGTCCCACTTGCCTCACCATTCCTCTGCTTCCTCTCATTAGATTTTCATTTATTTGTGCCGTCCTACAGCTTTTCCTTCTTCAAACCCCAGGCCCCCTCTCTCAGGAACAGAGGTAAATGTAGAATTGTAGTATTGTTGACATTACAGACTTGTTCCCTGAATAGAAGTCAACTCAAAGAAGAGCATTTTTTTGTCCATTCCAGGATTTTTTTTGTTTAAAAAAAAAGAGCTTAGAAAAGTAACACTTAAATATTTGTTTTTCCGACAAAGAGAAATTTGAAGTAACACTGCTGGCATCTGGGTATTAAGCTAAATGGAAGCTTTTATATTCACCATGGTGCTGAGGAGAAATGACAGTCAAAACTGGTTGGAAAGAGGCTTCTGAGTCCATAAGACATGTCACTTCCACTAAAGGGAAGTAATGTTTCCACCTCTCCATTTGTAGTTGGAATATGCAGAAGCTTTTATTCTGAAGGAGGTAAGGAGCAAGTTGTGGGAGGGCAATTGACTCAGTCTGGTCTTGAAATCATTTAACTAACAGGTGTTTTCGTGAGCCCCCAAATTGTTCTGTGACATGACTTCCTCAGTCATGTCTCCAATGTCTGAAACCTCCTGAGACCTCCAGAGCTAGAGTGGTTTGAAAGAGAAAAAGATGAAAGAAACACTAGCCTAGGTTCTCATAAGCACATTCCAGAGTGTGGTGTGAAGACTTCCAGTCCCTTGGGCTATCAACTAAGTGGGTTTGGAGCATGAACCTACTTGGAATCAAAGCTTCCTATTGAGTCTTTTCAGGTAGATTCTCTACATGGTTGACTTTTGCTGTCATTTCAGCAGTGATCTCATCCTCTTTGCCCTTATCATTTAAATCAAATAACAAAAAGCCCTAATTAGTAGTGTTGGTGGACATAAAAGAAATATTTTCATCCAAAGCTCTGGGAATTAAAGGTAAAATTGGCTCTCAAAGTAGTTTTCTTATGTTGGCAGAATTTAGTTCTTTGTAACTGTGTATCCTTGGAAGGCTGATTGGTGTGCCCCAAACCTGTTTCCAACTCTTGCTTAGTTCAGTGAGCTTAGATCTATCTCCAGGGTTCCTTTGGGATCCAAGATGTCTTTATATTTCTTGTATTTTCAAACAAAACCTTTCTGAAAAGAGTACATCAGTGTCTTTCCAAAAGAGAGATGATTCTACCCAGTTTTTGAATGAACATTTTTCACATTGAGGCAACCGGTCCATTGTAGCGCCCCACCCTCTCCTGAATTCAGTGCTCCAAATTCAGACTATGTGATATCCAAAATTCAGCTGCATCATATACCAGATTTGGAGCAATCTGGAGCAATATTTCCAGAAAGAATTAAGACAGTGCTTCAGTGGAAGGAGAGCATAGGGTTCTGCTTGGGGCCTGTATTGCCTTTCCCTGGAAGCAAAGACCCAGGATTTTCACATCTGGATTAGCATCCCACATCTCAGTCAGGAGTCAGAATCTCAAATCTCCTGATTTGAAAACAGAATACCAGTTGAAAGTTTTCACCCCTTGAATCTGAGAGCTCCTGGATGCTGCCTGCAGGAGTTAGGGCACATGCACAGATTAGAGGGTGAGAGACCTCTGTGCAAGCCAAGATCAGTGGGACTCCTCCCCTCCGCCACCCTTTATTCCCCTTCATTTCATTGCTCTGCCAGCTCATTTCTCTTAAGCTTCGGTGTTTCTTTCTTGCTTTCCCTCAGAAATGGGAGATCCCTCTGGCTCTTGTCACTTTCCTTTGTTCTGTTTCATCAGATTTCAAGTCTTATAGTCTAACCAGGTCTTCATGTTTTAAACAGTTCCATAGCCAAGCCTGAAGGTCTCAGAGCATTTGGCTGTTTTAAAATGGTCAATCTCTTATCCAAGTCAGCTCTTGATTACATGCTTGAATTGAACAAAAGACCAGCCATGAGGCAAGTGTGAACTATTCACATCACTGGGCTACCACCTAGTGGGGGACCAAGGTCCAGAAAATACAGACAGTCATGGTGACTATACTTCTTTTGACTTTAGGTTCTTTATTCCCTTAGATGGCTCTTGTTGCCCTAATGGCCTGGGAGCAAGTGACGAGAATGAAGACAGAAAATGAAATCTGGTGCAATGGGTCAGGGGACCTGCAGCCTCTATTGGACTGAGGTGCAGAGTCCACTCTGAGTCCAGCTTTTGGTCCTAATTGCAGACTACAAGACTTTCTCAGATCTTATTTTTCTCAAGACACATGCTGTGTTAATCATGTACCCCTAAATGTCATGGACTACACTGACATAGTCCAGATCTCCTTGTGTTTACCCCAGGCTGTTCCCTTCTGGGCTAGTCTTTGGAACAACTAGCAAGTGCATAGGCAGCGTTCTGGAGAAGGAAATGGCAACCTACTCCAGTGTTCTTGCCTAGAGAATCCTGTGGACGGAGGAGCCTGGTGAGCTGCTGTCCATAGGGTCGCACAGAGTCAGACACGACCAAAGTGACTTAGCAGCAGCAGCAGCAGCAGCAGGCAGCGTTCATGCCTGATGCCATACCAGTGTTCCAAGGTCCACGCTTTCATGATCCCAGTCATACTCCCTTCTGGGTCTGGCCTTGGGGTTTGTAACAAGGAGATTATTCTTAAGTAAAACATGAAAGATAATTATTAACATGATTTCTTAATATATGCTGTTTCTCCAGATGCTATTTCTGTGGAATTTCTCAAGGCCATGAAAGTATATTATTAGGAATTCCCATTACAGGTTCTTCTTATAGGAAAGTATCTCAGATGGAAAGCAGGTAGAAACTTCTTTTGTGAAAGACTTTCACGTATCCTTTTTTTTTCAGTGTCTATGGAAGGGCAAGAAAAAACCCCATCCAGTGGGTCTCTGGATTCCCCTGGAATCCTGGTTGTAGAAGCTTGATCACTAACCCATGTTGGAGAGAAGCACAGTTGAATATGAACCACAAATCAAGATACCTCAGACTGGAGCCAGGACCATTCAAGACCAGGACAGGACAGGGCCAAGCACCATTGTTTCTTGGGTTGTTAAAGCATGGGTTCAGTAAGTAAGTGTTAAGTAATCTAAATATATGAAAATCCTTTAGCAATTCCAGGGTGGTTTTAGAGTAGAACAATGTTGTGTACTGCCAGATTCTTAAAAAAGACATTCCCAAAATATTTTTTAAAATTAATGAGATTATCTTAAAAAAAAAAAAAAAGACTAAGCACCATCATTACAAGGCGGCCATTTACCTGACAACAGTGATTCAGACAACTCTGGAAAGCTCTTGAGAATTATCCCCTACTTTTGAGGAGATAATTTACCACTTGCTCCCTTCATCCTCCCACCACAGGAAAGTCTTCACTTTTTTGTGGCGTCAGAAGCATTTACAATATTGGTAGGAATTAAAATGGTGCATCCACTATGGAAAAAGTGTAGAGATTCCTTTAAAAATTAATAATAAAACAGCCATATGATCCAGCTATTCCACTTCTGGGTTTTTACCTAGAAAATACAAAACCACTAATTGGAATAGATATATACACCCATATGTACATCACAGCATGGTTTATAATAGTCAAAATATAGAAACAACTCGTGTCTATCAACAGATGAATGGATAAAGAAGACGTGGCATACATACACAATGCAGTACTGCTGCTGCTGCTGCTAAGTCGCTTCAGTCATGTCCAACTCTGTGTGACCCCATAGACGGCAGCCCACTAGGCTCCGCGGTCCATGGGATTCTCTAGGCAAGAACACTGGAGTGGATTGCCATTTCCTTCTCCAGGGGAACTTTCCCACCCAGGGGTCAAATCTAGGTCTCCCACATTGCAGGCAGATTCTTTACTGTCTGAGGCATCGGGGAAGTGAAGAATATATTCTATTAATACACTTGTAAAATTTTATAGGTTTCAAACTTTTTTTTTCTTTTTCTTTTTAAAGGAGTAATTGGTGCTCAGTATTTCTTTTTAAAGGAGTAATTGGTGCTCAGGTCCCAAGTTCTCTTTAGATGGACACTCAAAGTGAGATTCTGGGTTCCTGAAATGAAGGGAGGAGTGGAGGTGAAGGGCTGTCCAGGCTGCTCCTCACATTTCTCCCTACCACTCTGGGAGATGCCCTGGACTTGTGGCCCAGTCTCACTGACTTAAGGATTCAATGCAGAGATTTTACTGCACGGGGACACTGGGGTGCATCACACTTGTGGAAAATGAAAGTGTTCGTCGCGGACTGTAGCAGGCCAGGCCCTTCTGTCCTTGAAAATTTCCAAGTCAGAATATTGGAGTGGGTTGCCATTCCCGGCTCGAGGGTATCTTTCTGACCTAGGGATACGAACTCAGGTCTCCCGCATTGCCGGCAGATTCTTTAGGTCTGAGCCACAGGGAGTAAGTGAGAACTCTGTACGCGGAGATGAAAGCAAAAGAGACACTTTCCCTGACCGGGAATCGAACCCGGGCCGCGGCGGTGAAAGCGCCGAATCCTAGCCACTAGACCACCAGGGAACTACGTGCCGTATACCTCGTAAGTTACAACAGGAAACCTGCAGAGTGTGTGGTGTCTCTCGCCCTCCTATTCTGAGTCCTGCACCCCCCTCCAAGGAATTGTACCCAAAGAACGTTCCTTCCCTGCTTTCTCCAAATGAGGAGCTCCACACCAAAGGCCGAGCGCTCTGCGTGACAGTGGACGCTCCCGCGAGGTTCACCTGATCCTCACGTCCCCACGACTTGCCCAGTCCCGGCGCACCTCACAACTGCCCTGGAGACGCGCCTTTTCCCGGCGAGCGAGCGTGGAGAGCAGGTCGCCGGGGCGGGGGCAGAAGAGGCGGGAGGGCAGCCCCGCGGGTGAGACCTCGGGATCCCCAACGACACGAAAGACTCCTGGCGGGTGCAGGAACCGGGAGGGCTGGATGGAAAACGCTTGCGAACAAGGCTCCGCTCCCAGACTTGGATTCTGTCCGGTCTTCCCCCACGACCTGCTGCCCTGCGGTTCTCCCGCCTTGGATGACGCCGTCTCTAGCTCCCTGGGCTCAGACCTCCAGTTGTCCCTGACGCCGCGCTTTCCTCAGACCCACATCCAATCAGTCAGGACTTGGCGTTTGCTTCTCGGTCCATGTTTACTTCGGCCAACACAGTCCCAGTCCCTCCTTTTCGCGACTCTGGACTTGGGCAAACGACTCTCCCGAGAAAGGTGGTCCCTCTTTCCCCCTCCTCTGTCGGGGAAAGAACCACCGCCCCCTCGTCCAGTCTACGTGGAAGGGCAGCGCGCTGGACCCGACCGAAAGACCGCGAATCCGCTCCTCTGGCTGGACGTGAGAGGTGAAAACTAGGACCTGGATAGGAGGAAAGCAGGGGAATTTCATGTAACGTCCTGATCTAAAGCAATTTTCAAGTCCGCCTCTGGGGACTCAGGCTCCAGCGTTGGTGAGGGTGCTGCCACGCGGTCGTACCCTCGACCGCACTCGGAGTCCACGCGGAACCAGGCGGAGCCCCGCGGCTTGGGGGCCGGTGCGCACGCGGCCCGCGCCTCCCTCAGTGTCTGACCCCTGAACCTCAGACCTGAAGGAAACGCGGTGACCCCCGCACTAAGAAGAAAAACCACTGCGGGAGAAAACGCACATGCATCCCCAAGCTTGTTACCCTTTACTTCTAAAGGAAACCAGAGGCAGACAGACACACAGACAACACTGTATTATGTTTTTCATAAAAAAGAAACTGCCTGCTGTGAGGTGAATACGGAAACCCCTCCAGACACCAGCTTTCTGGGAAAATTGCCTTGACCTCTGCCGTCCTAGGTTAAAATTCTTACTTCATGACCTGTTGAACTGGAAAATTATAAAAGGCGTTTCGGGTATTGTAAAGGGTAAAACAAAACGTTTCTCAAGAAGAATCTCAAATACAGTGAGGGCGGAATAACGACCTTGAGATCTGTGTGGACCGAGCCTGGCTCCCCCGCGGCTTTATGCGGGGCCTGGTCTGCAAGCGAATTCAATACAGGCAGGGAAGTAAGCCTCCGCCCGCGTTGATGCTCGCTGTTTTCAAACAGACAAAAGACCTGAGCCTTCAGCTTTTGCTGCTCTTCATGCTAAACGTGAAAGCGTGATGAAAGTCTTGGACTTGAACTATATTGGACAACTAGAATAAGCCACAGCGGCAGGAACCTGAGGAACCCCGTTTGCCGCGGACGTCGAGGGAGAAGCCAAAAGGCTGCAAGGCAAGAGCGCGCGGATCAAGCGCTTGGGAGCAGAGGGGAGGGCCGGGCCTCGGGTTCCCGGGTGAATTCGAAACACCGCTCATTTCCGAGAGCCAAGGGCTTTGACCGACCGCCTGTGCTGTACACAGCCGGAGAGGGCCGGCGTCTACACTGAAGGGTGTCCAGGGTGCTTGCGGCTCAGACGCGCCCATCACTCCCAGCTCCTGCGGCTTCTGGGAGATGGGGATTTAGTGGAGCGATCCCTGGTCTCTGGCGCTAGGCTGAGGAACTGGAGACTCAGTTGGACGTGGGAGCCCCAGGGACCTCGCTTCGGGGAGGTGAGGAACCCTAACCCTAAGGAAGGCCTCTCGGGAGCCGCAATCTACGTGCTTCTTCAGAGATCGAAGGTGCTCCCAGGATCCTTTTTCTTTAAAAATTTTTGGTGGGCCAGTCTTGGCGACAAGTTCATTTCTTGGAGCTGTCATTAGGCATTGGTACTCAGGAGGTTTCCGTAGTGTGGTGGTTATCACGTTCGACTAACACGCGAAAGGTTCCCCGGGCGGAAACAGGTTCCTTCCCCCGCCCCGAACTCCTGGTTTTTTTTTTAAAAACTGGGGCAAGTGTGATGGGTTATGGCAGAATGTATAGCTGCGTTTTTCTCCCCCAAACCAGGAGAAGTTCTCTTACTACTGTAAGCCAACTCAGCACTTGGAACCAGGCCTCCTTTCTTTGCTCTGAGTAAGCTCTTTAGGGGCCAGGCCACACACATTCCAAGGAGGACACAGGAGAAGGCTTGCCTTCAGGTTATCTCTCCATCTGAAAATCCCCACACCTTCTCTTCAGGGGCCTAAATCTCCTCTACATGTTGACAAGGATCATGTCTCAGAAAACCAAGAAATGCATCCCTGTGAAGCAAACTTGGCTTTCCTCACCCCAGCACACTTGTGAAACAATTTGGTTTTCACGACAGAAAAATAGAGAACGAATTCAACTCTGCATGGGGCTCAAACCAAAGACACAAGGATGAAGAATTTCATGCTTCACAAATTGAGCTGGTTGGGGAGGAAAAGGAGCCGGTACACATGCTTTTAACCAGGAGAGGTGCCCCGCAGTCAGGTCAGGAAATAGGAAATAGATGAATCTGCTCATCACCCACTGAGAACCAAGTCTGCCCCTGATTCATAAGGCAACTGAGGCAAAGAGACCATCACATTGGCTCCCCCAGCACACAGTGCTAAAACTAGAGTAGGATGGAACCCACCTTGTGGCCTGGCTTCTGAGCCCAAAGCCTCACTCAGGAGAGAGAGGGTGGTGAAGGGTGATGAGCAGTGAGGCAAAGGCTGGGAGCCTTGCACAGCTGCTTTCAGCCCTCGGGGCTGAGAATCACCTTTTTTTCTGCTCTCTGCATCTCTGAAATCTAATCTTTTCTGGGGTAGACTGCCTGTTGTTGTTGTTCAGTTGCCCAGTTGCAGCTCCTTGGAAGGAAAGTTATGACCCATCTAGACAGCATATTAAAAAGCAGAGACATTACTTTGTCAACAAAGGTCCGTCTAGTCAAGGCTATGGTTTTTCCAGTGGTCATGTATGGATTTGAGAGTTGGACTATAAACAAAGCTGAGCACCAAAGAATTGATGCTTTTGAACTGTGGTGTTGGAGAAGACTCTTGAGGGTCACTTGGACTGCAAAGAGATCCAACCAGTCCATCCTAAAGGAGATCAGTCCTGGGTGTTCATTGGAGGGACTGATGTTGAAGCTGAAACTCCAATACTTTGGCCACCTGGTGCAAAGAACTGACTCATTTGAAGAGACCCTGATGCTAGGAAAGATTGAAGGCAGGAGGAGAAGGGGATGACAGAGGATGAGATGGTTGGATGGCATCACCGACTCAATGGACATAGGCTTGAGTGAACTCCGGGAGTTGGTGATGGACAAGGAGGCCTGGCGTGCTGTGGTTTATCGGGTTGCAAAGAGTCAGACACGACTGAGCAACTGAACTGAACACAAACATAAATGCAAATTATGAAAATTAAGGCTGATTGTTGAAGAGATAAATCTTCATCTTATAGTTACTAGAAGAATAACAATAACAAAAACAGATAGGAGTAGAAATTATCTAGAAAAGCAGAAATTTTAAAGTTAGAAATAAATATACAGAAGAGAAAATATAAATGGTTGACTTTGAAAAGACTACTAAAGCTGATAAAACTGTTAAGAGAGAAAAAGGAAGTCATTGCTACTAAACTTGTAGACATAAGGGAACAATAAGTGAATCTCTTAAACACAAATATTTTAGAGGAACTGAATCATTTGTCCTAATAATGATTTTTTTTTGTGGGGGGGGGATGAACTAGTCTACAAGCACTGAATTTTTTCAAGTCAGAATTTAAAAATCTTCCTGCAAAGAAAGCTCCAGGACTAAAAAATGTTCATTAGAAGAAATGGCTCCTGAGCAAAGAAATTCCAAAAGAATTAAAAGATGCCGCATTTTCTCCAATTTATTGTATGAGTTTAGACTAAAGCCAAACTCTCCAAAAAATATAGTGTAAAAAACAGAAGTTATAGGACTGTCATTGCTGAATATAGCTGTAATTTAAAAATACTGAATCAAGAAATATGTTACAAAAGTATGTGAAAATAAAGAAAAATAAGAAAAAAAAGTATGTGGAAAGTGTTAAATATCGAACCAAATAATATACTAGTAATGTATGTAAGAAGTAGTCACTTAGTCCTGTCCAACTCTTTGGGATCCAATGGGATATATAGCCGCTCTATTCATCGAACTCCCTAGAAAAGAACACTAGGACAGGAAGAAGGGAGCAAGGAGTTCCTCCTGACCAAGAGATTGAACCGAGGTCTCTTGTATTGCAGGCAATTTTTTTACCATTTGAATCACCAAGAAAGCTCATTGAATGCTATGACAAGATTGGTCTTATCTTGGAAAATAACTGAAGCTCTTTAATAAATAAATTAATCTAATTAGCCACATTAACTATGTAGAGGAAGAAAATAATAATTACTACACAGAATATGGGGTTCCAAAATCACTGTGGACAGTGATTGCAGCAACAAAATTAAAAGACACTTGCTCCTTGGAAGGAAAGCTATGACAAACCTAGACAGCGTATTAAAAGGCAGACACATCACTTTACTGACAAAGGTATAGTCAAAGCTATGGTTTTTCCAGTAGTCATGCAGGGATGTGAGAGTTGGACCATAATGAAGGCTGAGGGTGAAGAACTGAGGCCTTCGGATTGTGGTGTTGGAGAAGACTCTTGAGAGTCCCTTGTACAGCAAGGAGATCAAACCAATCAATCCTACAGGAAATCAACTCTGAATTGGAAGGACTGATGCTGAAGTTGAAGGTCCAATACTTTGGGCACCCGATGCAAACAGCCGACTTGCAGGAAAAGACTCTGATGCTGGGAAAGATTGAAGGCAGGAGGAGAAGGGGACAACATTGGATGAGATGGTTGGATGGCCTCACCGAATTCAATGGACATGAACGTAGGCAAACTCGGAGAGAGAGTGAAGGACAGGGAAGCCTGGCGTGCTGCAGTCCATGGGGTCGCAAAGAGTCGGACACGACTTAGTAACTGAACAACTATATATATAGTACTGTTGACGTATTTCCAGGTACATTAGATCCTTCCTGGAACACCGATGTGCTCACAGGACACGCAGGGGCAGAGGTGGCTGACGATGTTAAATTCATCACAGCGTCCGGCTCACAGACTCAGAGACATCTCGCCACTACTGGGCAAGACCCCGTCTTCGCATCTCCACTCCTGTCGGAGCGATTCCTCCCCTCCGGCTTCTCTCTACCTTCGGCCGCTGACGCCTCCCCGGACACTGGGGGGTTGAGCGGGACCGCAGCTGCTGTCTTGATTCTCGCTCCCTGGTGGGTTGTGGCCCATTCATCAGCCCATGCTCCAGAGTGTGAATCAGCGACCTGATGGCTCTTTGGGTTGCTAAGACCTTCTGGGAGAAAAACTGAAAAGCAACAAGTCCAAATATTCTAAATCAAAGGCCCACAGAAACACATTGAAAGGTAGGAACCCACCAGCGAGGTGGTTGCTGCGCTGCCAGCCACCAAATGCTGCTCCATATACCCAAATAGCTCAGAGCTTTGCAAAGCCCCAGTTGACATCATCTCCTTACAGTCTTCTGTTCAGAACCACCTCGAGGTTTTCAGTTCTCCTTTTCCTGCTCCTGGTGGCCAGAACCGCGTAGTATTCTGACCTGACTGTGCACTAGGCAAAACAAGGAGGAAGTGAGAAAAGCACTTGGGCGCTATGCATTGGCCGGGAATCGAACCCGGGTCTCCCGCGTGGGAGGCGAGAATTCTACCACTGAACCACCAATGCTTTGCCACAAGCAACATTTTGACAACTCTCCAGAAAGAATCTCTACAATAACCAATCTCCTGGTGGTGGGGAAACAAGACTTCCCAGATAGGTGTTGTCTTTGGAAGATAGAACTCACAGACTGAAAGGCAATCAAAGCAAAGGCTTGCAAAAGAGATGGACAATCAGGCAATAGCATGCGGTGGGGACAACCAAATGAAAATATAGAAATATTGGTTTTGTTCACTCACATTACAGCTCTGATAAAGGCTCTTTCCAATCACAGAACAGACCCTTGCAGAAAAACATCGGAGATTCATCCAGATCCCTTGTTTATAACCCTAGACTTTCAACTGTCAACCTTAAATTTTACCTAAAAGAGTCTATTTAATGGTCTTAAAGAGTCTGAGAAAATGGTCTAACTTGCCAAAATAGGCAAGTGAAAAATATTTTTAATTAAACATTTTATTTTTAAGACTTCAAAATATACAAGTTCAAAGGTTACTTTCCATTTACAGTTGTTACTAAATACTGGCTATATTCATCATGTTGGCTCCTTGAGCCTATCTTACATCTCATAGTCTGAACCTTCCACACTCCCAACCTTATGTTGCCCCCCTACTCACTGATAACCATTAGTTTGTTCTTTTTATCTTTTTGTTGTTGTTATATTTACTAGTTTGTTGTGTTTTTTAGATTCCACCTATAAGTGATACCATACAGTATTTGTCTTTCTCTGTCTGACTAGTTTCACTCAGCTTAATGCCCTCCAAGTCCATCCATGAACAGCAAATGGCAAAATTTTGTTCTTTCTTATGGCAGAGTGGTATTCATTTGCCTCACTGTATCCTGAGTGACCTTGCACAGCCCAAATCTGAACATGCCTGTTGCCTAAAGCCACCCAGTGTCCCCATATTCCTTCACTAAAATGTCTTATTACCTCTAGGACATGTACTCTGCTTCTCCCCATCCTTATCATCGAGATACCTCTTGCCAATTCCCAAGTCCAGCAACAGTGAAGTAACTTGATGTTTCAGGAACTCTTTCCCTTTCAGGGACTTGCTTCTCTCTACAGGGGGGCCTTTCACAACACCCTCTTCATTCTTCAAACTCATCCTCATTCTTCAGGTCTCAGTTCAGAAGTTTCCCCTGGAGAGACTTTCCTGACTGCTGGAATTGAATGACTGCTGGAATTGAATGTGTGATGTGTCCACTTTGCTTTTGACATTGTGTTCTAACAAAATCACATTTTACTTGACTCTGTCTTCCAAAGACATATTTTCATAAAAAAGATTTATATTTCCCAGAAAAACCAAGACTATGTATGTAAATAAAATATTTTCAAAAGATAGGATAGTGCCTAGCATAGTTTATAGTCTAGAGTTGTTAAACAAGGAAAGAGAGGAGCAAATAAAGGAAAGTTTCTCTCTCACACACACACACTAACAGATAAAGAAAAAATAAATTTAGCAAGATAGGCAGAATGATTAGTCTGCAAAGCATCGGAACTGCAGCATAACAACTGAAAAAGGTGGAGAATAAAATGATCAAAAATAAAGTTTTGCTTGAGTGTAATGTGCTACAAAGATCTTGAGTGGATCTTCAGAGTTGAAAACAACTCAAGAACTGGGAAGGAGAGGGGAAAGGTATGGTGTGGTGTGATGAAGGGAATAAACCTTGGTGCGAAAACTTCACTTATACTTCTGTGTAGGTCTCTGTAAGACACCAGAATTTGAAAACTGGCCATTTTGATCCTTGGGCTTTTCTAAGGACTTAAAAGAGATGCTCAGGAGGAGAGAAACTCTGGGGCTCTGCAGTGATTGTGCATGGATTAGTGCTTGGCCTATACCAGGCTAATTGTTAAAAAAAAAAAAAAAAGAAGAATAAAAAAGGGATAATTTGAAAATCAGACAAGGCAAAGGGCAAAAGAAATTTATATTAGACAGAAGAGTAGCAATCCAGCATCTACCCAGAATCAAATGCAATCATTCTTCTCTGCATATCCTCCTTGAGTGACCAAAGAGGGTGGGGCTAAAGGGAAATCTTGGAGTGAAATTTGCATTTATTCTCCCTTTCGTAGGTCTCTCTCAAACACAAGAGCTTAAAAGCAAGGCCATTTGATTTTTGGCCTTTTTCAACAACTCAAAAGAGTATCTTATCTGGTTAATCATTAATTCTGAAGAGAATAGATTAAATTCACTTAGGTGTCCACTTTAATAAATTTTTGTTATAATTTATGTTACTGTTATTGAATCAGGAGACGAGGATATTAAATTTCTTTAAAAGTTTTTAAAAAAAGAAAGAAAGAAAAAGAACCTTAGGAGAAGAGAGGCTTAACTGTCATTCAGATCTTCTGAAGTAACTCAGGCACATCTCCAAATTTTGAGCCTCCCAAACTGTCTCTGGGTCCAGAATGCCTGTTTAGAGAAGAATTGGTGTTTGTCTCAAGAGTGAGGGGAAAGGGTTTGGAAGGCACCAAGGCGTGGGAGGGCAAAAAGAATGCATCCTAAGTGAGGAAATGAAGTCCAGTATTTTGATTTGAATTCCACATCTTGATGGTATTTCTTGACCTAAACCTCCTATACAAACTTCCGTTGGGTGTGCTTTTGGAGGCATTTCCAGTAAAGAGGCCTGTATAAACTGATCTTTTGAACTGGCTTTGCAACATCATTCCTGTGACTCTTCCTGGTGATGCCGAGAGCAAACATTCAGAGGAGAGCACTGGTGGTTTAGTGGCAGAATTCTCGCCTGCCATCCAGGAATACACGGGTTCAATTCCTGACCAATACACAGCTTAAGATACTGTGTTCTTTGACATTTAACGAACTGTCTTAGCTGGAAAAGTCAGTTTTTGCAGCCCTCTGAAGCCACGAAGTGCTTCCAAACCGCTAATGCTGCAGGACCCCTCCTGTTGGGAGTATGTCTTTGAAGTACCGAGTTTATCCACTAGAGGTTTGGAATTTTTGAAACCGAAACCATTGTTACTACATATCCTTTTTCTTATCCCAGTCTCGGACTACATCGCACTATGGAGGTTCATACACAAGAAACTTAGTGTCAAGCCTAAGGTCACATAGATTTTCTCCTATGCTATCTTCTGGAACATGTATAATTTAGCATGTTCCTTTTAGGTCTATGAACTATTTTGAGTTACGTTTTGTGAAAAATGTAAGGTCTATGTAGATGCACTCAGAAATTGCAGAAGTGAGAGGAGGCAATTTTCTGCAAATGTTGCTAGTGGCAAATAAGGTTATGGAACCATGAGTGTTTAGACATGGTAACTGGCAGCCACAATCTACTTTCTAGTCACCTTTTTAGTGCTCTTCAGTGGCAGTAAATATTCCACTTTTCTACGACCTGCCTCACTGCTCCTCTCTACTCTGGCATACTAAAACCTCTCTGATAGAAAGCCATTGGTCTTGCCTTCCTTGACAATTTCCTGTCCGTTACTCCCTTTCTTTCAATGGACTTTTATGCTCACATCCACAAATAACTAGTAGAATGGCATTTATATTAGCCTTTCCCAAAAGCTGTAGTTTGAAATTATCCAAATGTTCATCATTTGTGACGTAGTTTTATATTGGCATAATGCCAAAATTAAGGTGTGAGAAATTCAGTAACATACATATATATAAAAAACATCACGTTGCTTGTTAATAGCTAGATAGAAAAATCATATATTCATTCACATGAACTTGAAGAAAGAATTCTCACCTGAAGGAGTAGACATCAGAGTTAAGTATCAGAGGATGGATATGCATTACCTGGAAAGTATTAAGGGCCATACTTGAATGATAAAATTTTTCTGTCGATCCTGGTGACAACTACACATTACAGTATTAAAACAGCTGCCCATTAATGATACAAACATTTTGTTCTGTAAACACACTTAATGATTTCCTTTCAGGATAAAAATGGGAGGTGGGATGTCAGAAAATCCCGTGTAGGCCATGATCAGTTTGCAGTATACTCTAAACTCTTTAAAATCTGTTTTATTTTGTATATAAAAAAAGCATGACTGATATTTGAAATATTTCCACCAAAAAACAAACAAAATCCCCGTACAACTTGACAGTTTCTTTCGTGAAATATACATACAAGACTCATTTAGAGCTTGAACTTGGACTATAGATATTTTATCTTAAATGGCGAGATCTGGAGTACGTCCAGACTCTATAACCTGGTGACCTCTGTTATCCTGACCCTCCTTGTTTTGGCGGTCGGCGACCAGGCCAAGAGTTGTTTTGGTAGATACAATGCAAAAGATAAAGATAAACACTGCCGTGACTCGGATTCGAACCGAGGTTGCTGCGGCCACAACGCAGAGTACTAACCACTATACGATCACGGCGCGCCACTGTACGGTAAGCGAAGTGCGACATTGCTCTTTTAAACTTTGACAAATCCGTTCCAATTACTGTGCTGCTCTGTTGTTGGATAATTGTAGGCACTCCCGATTCTCTCTCACATCTTCCCTCCGTTACGCCCTCTCAAGTCTGTTGCATTTTTCATTTCCCCCGCGTCCAGTCCTTGTCACTGCACGGGCTTCCAGAAGTTATCATTGCTTTGTCCTTGCCGCCTCTGCTTCATTCCCGCCTCTTTATATTTCTGTTTTGATCAACCGTCCCCAAGCCCTCTTTCTGGCTTCCTTGGCTGGCTGAACGCAGGGAGAAAGGGGGCAACGCCAGGGGCGCAGACGGTAGAATGAAGGCAGAGCAAACTGGGAGGCAGCACTGAGTCCACTCGGGGTTCAGCTTCCCTGGGGCTCGCTAGGATCAGGCCCGGAGCGTCTCCGGAGCTCTGCATCTGCGGCGAGTGTGGCACCAGGCGCTGCGGGGACGCTCGACTGCACTTCTGCTTTCGGAATCGCCCGACCCCCGGCTTCCCCACAGGTTTCTTTGGTTTTCGGAGGCTTTGGAGCGGGTATAACCGTTCGGAGAAGGACTAGTGGCTCCTCCTAGCGTGGAAGGCTTGCTTGCACTCTAAGGGAATGAGGTGGGGGAGGGGGAATAGAGCGATGTCTCCAGCTGTCTCTGTGGCGCAATCGGTTAGCGCGTTCGGCTGTTAACCGAAAGGTTGGTGGTTCGAGCCCACCCAGGGACGTCCCCCAACTTTTATAGAATGAAAAGGGGGTGCGGTTATTTCTACCCCAAACATTCCTCTAAAGGTGCAGAAGTCCTCCATTACCCTTCTGTTCCCCGAATCTTATGCACAACAGGAGGACATAAGCGAGGACATCACTGATCCCCACGGAAGAGCTCTGGAGGAAAAGAGGTCACTTGGAATCCAGGATTCTTCATCTAATCGTTATCCTCTGGGTTCCTTTTAGCAATGAAGTTTCTCCCATTGTTTGTACTAGTATTTACTGAACTCTTTCCATCTAACTTTGAAATTCATTTGGCTCTATGCATTTTCTGTTACAATTAATACACATTCATCAATCTTGTGCACATGTCTATAGGATAGAGTTCTGGAAGAGCAACTGCTCTATCATAGTGTTTACATGGTTTTGTGTATGGTTCCATTCTCTCACCTTCGTTGGCCTATTAGCTATAACTGTGTTTCGTTACTTTAGAGATTGCTTTAGGCTTTACAACATACATCTGTAACTCACCACAGTCTGCCTTCAAGCCATGTCACACCTTTTTACATTTCTCCCCTGCTGGCCTTTATGCTATTGTCATGCGTGCTTACTTTGCTTATGTTATAAACTCCACAATCTATCATTGTTACTTTTCTTTAAACTGTCGCATGTTTTTAAAAAGGTTTAAACAGTAATGATAATACCAATAATAATAATAAATGCTGTATATTTCTCCCACAGATGCCATTTTTCTTGTCCATCAATTTGTGTACATCCTTATTTCCATCTAGTATGAGTTTCCTTTTTCCTGGAGGACTCTAACATTTCTTGTAGTGTGGTTCTGCTGGTGATGAAGTCTTTCAACATTTGTATGTCTGTAAAATTTTCATTTTTATCTCTCCAAGACTTTGCCGGGGGTGGGGGGGGGTGTAAACTGTTTCCCCCCGGCCACCCTCAATCCTTTAAAGATTTAAAGATGTTATTCCACTATCATCTTCTCTTTTTTTGTAAATGTATATAGCAGAGTTTATTTTCCTATTTCTTGATTCCTTTCAAAAAGTTTTTATTTTTAAATTGGGGTATAGTTGCTTTACCACTATCTTATATCCACTGCTTCTGATGAGAAATCTGATATAATCTGTTTGTTTTCTGGATGCAGCTTGTCAGTATCCGTGCTTCGTTTGAGAGTCCTTCTTTTTCAGTGGATTTGAACAGTTTTATTACAGTGTGTTAGGGTCCATTTGGTTCCTTGGTTCAGTAGGGTTATACTTTTAATTATGATTGGAATGTTTTCTGTCATTATTTCTTCAAAAATATTTTCTTTCACAAAATTTACCCCTAGTGTTTTCAGGGACTCCAATTATATTAGACTTTCTAAAATTGCCCTACCCTTCATTTATGCATGCTATTAAATTTTTTTTTTGACTGTGGGAATTTCACTCTGGATATTTAAAAATTGATTGTGGCTTTGTGTTCCATAATCCTTCCCCCCACCCCCGCCCCCGCAATGTCTCATCTATTGTTAATTCTAGCTGGTGAATGTATCATCCCAGATATTATATTTTTCATCTCTGAAGTTTGGGTCTCATCTTTTGTCTATGTTCTACATCTTTCCTTAACTGGACATATGTAACACAGTCATAATAACTATTTTAAAATCCTCTCTATAATTTAAAATCTGGTTCAGTTTGGATTGATTATTTTCCTCCTTATGGGATATGTTTTCCTGCTTCTTTGCATGCTTGGTATTCTTTGGATGCCAGATATTGTCAAAGTTTTGCTTTGGGGAAACTGGTTATTTTAGCATTCCTATGAATCTTGAGATATATTCTGGGGGACAGTTAAGTGACTTGTAATTACTTTCATGTTTTTGGACCTTGCTTTTATGATTTTTAGGTCAGTCAGTCTAGGACTGAGTGTTCCCATGAGTGAGGCAAAATTCCTGAGGTCTCTAGCCAATGGTTGATGAATGATGAGTAGCCCAATATGGCTGGTGGGAGTAAGATTTTCTGCCCTGTGTGAGTACCAGACACAGTTCTATGATCTTTTCAGAATTTCCTTCCTTGGCATCATGCAATTTCTCTGCAAGTATGCTCTGATCAGAACTCTGTTTACTATTTGAGGGAGATCTTTTTCATATGTCTGGATTCTCTCTTCCATCTCTCTCATCACTGGATCTTTGTCCTATGGACTCCAGCTACTTTGCTCTCCACAGGCTCTTGGCTTTATCTTCACTATCAAGGACCTGGCCTCAGATCTTATTCCCCATGCCCAGTTTGCAATCTCTCTGAAATCAGTAAGCTGAACCAATGGTAGGGCTCACCTTGTTTGTTCTTCATCTCTCTGTGATTTCTCTTTTTATTGCCTATTTCCAGTGTTTGGAAAGCTAGTGTTTCATGTCTTTCTTTTTTTTTTCCCCCTTGGAAGCAGGGGAAAAGGGGAAGGTATTTCCAGCAAGAAGATAAATAAAATTTCTGTCACTCCACATTTGCCAGAAGCTGAAGGCATCTTTTTATGTTCCTAGTTGAGCTTCAGTAGGAGTTGTATTTATTGATATTCCAGTGTATTGTTCCAATCTGATGAAAGATCTTTTTCTTGTCAGTATGACAAGCTTTCTACGCATCTATCTGTTCCTTCAAAATGGGGAGTGGTGCCCTCCTAAGCAAGAAATACAACAGAAGAGCAATGTGGCCACTGCCCACAGACACCCTACTGCATATGTTCAGCAACTAAATCTCCAAGATGTTTAGAAAGTCTTCCAACAACTTCCAATTGTTTTTGTTGTAGCCAAGTGCCCTGGGAAGAAAACTCACTCAGAAGGGCGGTATGGATAGTGGAGTACCGTTTATTATACCGGTGGGTCTGAGGCAGAGATTCCTCTTTAGTGAGGGACCCCGACCAATTTTTGTGACAACTTTTTATACCCAAAGCAAATGTGCCCAAGCTCAGAACCCCCAAATTCTCTAAAGCCCACTCTGGACAATGTAAGTAAGAGATACAATCAGGTTACAGCCATAAATTTACATTCTAAAGTCATCTGGACATGCAGTTTAGCCTACATCAACAATGGGTATTAAGATTACAGATAGTGATTGATTACATAGTGGACATTGCATTCTTTTTGGCTCTGGGAAGTCTAGGTATGGGTCAGCCTGGTCTGGTTTCCCTGCACCAGAGAGGCCTGCTCTGTTTTTATTTCCATGGCCTCCATATACAGTCCAAAGTTCACCGAGAGTGTAAGATGGAGTTCCCTTTCTTTTCAAAATGGAGTCAGTCCAGTCAGGGCAACTTGTTCCTTTCCTTCTTCATTTTCAGTAGTGACCTACATAACTGTACTAGAATGACTTGAGATTGCTTCCTGCCACGTAGCTTACTGACTGGAGTTAGGGAAACCACTGGTCTCAGGCATTTGCTCCTCTTGCCTTTCCTTTGTGGATTGCCTTTTTGCCTTCATTGTATGCACACACTTTAATGACTGGGCTGCCTCCTATACCAGGGTGAATTAGCAAACTGATAACTGTCTCCATGTGATTCCTTGACAGTGTTTGACTATCTTTGAAAAACAAATTAGCCTACTTGAGACAAATCATTAGAACCAAGAATCCTGCTGCTGATAATGCATCATGTGCAGACCTGAATACCAAGAATTATTGGCACACCTTCCCTTGGTTCTTCTGTTGAATCTCATGAGCATAATTGGGCCCTTTGCCTTTATACACTAAATATGGTTCTTGGACAATCTGTGTGTGTGTGTGTGTGTGTGTGTAAGTGTGCACATGCATGGGTATTTCTCTTTGCCTGTCCTCCTCTGTCCCTCGTACTCTAGGCTGCCCCCAATTTTACCCATTTTTCTCTCCCTCTCTTCTGTTTTCTGGGATCTCTCATTAGAATGTCTTTCATCACTGAACACATATTAGGGGCTTACTAAGTGCCAGGCCCTCCTCTGGGAGAGATGCTGCGTGTTGAGCAAACCCAAGGCAAACCCCTGCCCTGCTGAGCCCGCATCTGGAGCATAGCAGAAGCATAACAGCTTGGCACTGTGTCCTTTCCAGGTGTGGCCTCCCGTTTCCCTCCCATGGCACTAACAGTGAAAAGGACAAGAAAAACCTAACAAAGAACAGGAAAGAGTGACTCACAATCTAGAAGGCAGGTAACAAGGAACACACCTGCCCCACACATAAATTTTTTTTAAATAAATAACATTTTAGGGAAAGAAGTCTCCAGTGACAGCTCCTTAATTCCTGGCGCAGACACTGCATGTGTTTTACACTTCTTAAAAGTGACAGTGATGGCCATGCTCACCACCCTTAAAGTACTGACACTTCCTCTTAATCTGTGACCATATGGACACTTCATAATCTATAAAATAATGAGATAGTTACCCCAAAAATGGTAGGTAGAATAATTAACACAGTGGCTTCTAGAATTATGACTTAGTCTCTATTTATCATATGGTATATTATTTAGGCTTAGTTGCCCAGCTGACTCTCTGTGCCCAATGGACAGAGAAGCTATAAACTGGAGCCCACCAGGCCTCTCTGTCCATGGAATTTCCCAGGTAATAATACTGGAGCAGGTTGCCATTTCCTGCCCCAGGGGATCTTTCCAACCCAGGGATCGAACCCTTATCTCTTGTGTCTCTTGCTTTGGTAAGTGGTATTCTTTACTGCTAGTACCATGGGACGCCCATGATACATTTAATTTACTACAACACATATTTTACATTTTTATAAAAAATATTTATAAGATTTAAGTTTGCTTATTGGACCAGTAAAACCAGTGTAGGAAAATCAGACAGTTCAGTGTCATTAGAATTTTGAAGAGAAAATAAATCCAAGACTTCTACAGACATTGAATTAGAGCTCTTTGCCACCAATATTTTCTTCATTATTAGAAAATCTGGAAGAAAACATAAAATAGCTTTTAGACTGAAATTACTAAACAAGTGTGATGCATACATGGCTTCCCAGGGGGTGCTTAGTGGTAAAGAACCCACCTGCCAATGCAGGAGACATAAGAGATGCTGGTTATATTCCTGGGTTGGGAAGACCCCCAGAAAAGGGCATGGCAACCCACTCCACTATTCTTACCTATAGAATCCCCATAGGATTGCAAACAGTCAGTTGCGAGCATGCACACACGTGATGCATAAAAGGAGTCATCTTTAGAAGCATAACATGACAAAAACATTGTCTGTGTCATTATATGTCAATTATTAGAATTCTTAAAAGTCTTTAAAAGTATTTTTTCTTTTACCTAACACAGACGATCACAAATTTATGCACAGCTAAACTTTTTTTCTGAGCTAATTTTTTTTCCCCCTGAGTTACAGATCACCAAGAAAGGAAGTTCAAGGAAAAAGGAAAAAACCCAACCCTTGGATTCCATCCACTGGGATCCTGGAACTAGAAGTTCAGTGACTACCCCACTTTGGAGAGAGGCACAATGGATTATGTACTGCAAACCAGGTTGCCTCTCTTTGCTTGGACTCAGATTGGACCCAGGGCCAGGCCAAGGCCAGGACGAGACAGGACTACATACCATGATCACAGGGCAGCCAACCCTCTGATAGCACCAATGCAGACAATTGTGGGAAGCTCTTGAGAACTCTCCCTCTTCCTTTAATGCATTTCCCACCTGATCCCTTTATCCTCCCACCACAGGAAAGATCCTTCATCTTTCTGTCCAGTTGCAACACTTTGTGCTGCCTGCAGAACAAAAAGAGCCAGGCAAGAGACAAGAGGGCAGCTGCACTTCCCTGAAGGGTTTTTCAGGAGGTGGGTGGTTCTAGCACTCAGACTGACCCAAGACCCCACTGCCTAGCAAGGCAACCAGGAGGAGTCCCAAGAGCAGGCAGTGCCGGGGGGATGACAGCCTAGTAGAGTTCCTACAAGCACAGGGTAAGCCTGGCTTACACTTTGGGGAGAGCAGCATAAAACACCGCCTGAAGCTTCTCTGCAGCCTAAAGAGAACAGACTTCAGGTTCCTGAAGGGGCAAGCAGGAACTCTGTGCGAGGACAAAGCCTTCCCCTGGCCTTGGAGGACAGGTCCTACAGAAGCTGGTTTTGAGGGAAAGACCAAAGGAAAGGAGCAACAGTGGCCCAACCAGTGGTCTTGAGTTGAGATATCTGCAAGTTACTCTCAAATGATGGAGCAAATCGTGTAGACGAAGAGAGTGGGAAAGCAAACGCGGGAAAATGTTAACTGTGCAGTTGGGACAGAATATACAGTGTGAGGATTTCAATTTTTTTTTTGTATTTTAAAAGGTTTTATGTTTTTGTTTTCTTAATGAGTTTTTAGAACTCAAGTCCCAGGTTCTCTTTGAATGAAAATTCCATATGTGAGACACTAGGTTTCTGAAATAAAGGAAGAAAAGACTGGAGGGTAGAAGTCCTGGTGGTTCATCACGTTTCTCTTCCCCTACCTGAAGGGCACCTGGCCACAGGAACCCTGCACAGGGTCTTGCCTGTGCCTTGCAGTAAACCACTCTGGTCAGGAAGAGGAAGATTTAATGCAATTTAGAGCTTTCCTGACCTGGAATTGAATCCAGACCACAGCAGTAACAATGCCAAATTGTAGCTACCAGGCAACCAGACATTACCTTACTACCTCCTCCCTCTAATTTGGCTTTTCCAGTTGAAAACTGACAGTAAAGGTTAAATTTCTGGGAGTGGCAGAGCAGAAAAGGAGGTGAGTCCCAGTGGCCCAGGGCTGCATGCAGCTGGGCAAGGCTCCAGCCCTTGTCTGCTCAACTCCCTTCACTCTCCCTCCTGGGTGATGCTTTGGGCTCTGAGGCCAGGCCGAAAGGTGACAAGCTGAGTCCCTCTTGGTTTGGTTTTAGTGCTGTGTACAGCACAGCCAAGGTCATGCTCTCTTTCTGAATCTCAGTTTCCTTATATTAGGCATTCTCAGTGGGTGATGAGGGGATAGGTCTGCTTCCTGATCTCTCACCTGACTCCAGGGTCTCTCCTGATAATGGCACGCGTAAGGACTCCTTTCCGTGCAATTCAAGAGCCTGAAATCCTTCATCTATGTGTCTTTGGGTTGAGCACTGGGTCGTTGACAGTCTCTTAGGTTCTGTCAGGCAAACCAAATTGTTCCACAGGTGTGCTGAGGTGGGGAAAACCGAGTGAACATCACAGGGAAAAGCTCCTTGGTTTTCAGAGATGAAATGCCTGTCAGCGTGTAGAGGAGATTTAGGCACCAGATGAGAAGGTGAGGGCATTTCCAGAGGAAAGCTAACCGGAAGCTGGCTTTGTGCCCTCCTTGGACTTTCTGTGGCCTGGTCTTCAAAGTGACTCAGAGCAGACAAAGGAGGGCTGGCTCCTAGTGCTGAATGGGCTTTTAGGTAATTAGGGAACTCCTCCTGTATTTGTGGGTGGGGCATGAAAGTGCAACTGCACAGGCTTCTATAATCCATCTCTCTAGCCCAGTTTTTTTTCTTTTTTTCTTTTTTGGTATGTGTATGTTGGGGGTGGTGGTGGTTTAGTCATCAAGTCGTGTCCGACTTTTGTGACCCCGTGGACTGTAGCCCGTCAGGCTCCTCTGTCCATGGGATTTTCCAGGGAAGAATACTAGAGTAGGTAGCCATTCCCTTCTCCAGGGGATCTTCCCCACCCAGGGATCGAACCCTGGTCTGCATTGCAGCCAGATTCTTTATCAACTGGGGCGGGGAGCGCAGAGAGGAGCTGTGGGAGGGTTTAAATGTGAATGTAAGCTTCAGGGAGAAGAAAAAGCACGTAAACATACCGCTCTGTTTCGAACTGGGCCCTTTCGCGTGTTAGGCGAACGTGATAACCACTACACTACGGAAACCAGATAACTGTTGTTGTCTAATAACACATCTCAAGAACTGTACCTCTTACCACGCCTGGCCACAAACATTTTTGAAAGGAAAAGGACTGTAGGGGCACAGGCGATCCCTCAGGTGAGGAGACTGAACTCTGGCTTAGGTTCCTCGCCTTCCCCGAAACGAGGTCCCTGGGTCCCCAACAGTCTAGCCTGGAGGTCCCGCACCCAAGGCAGGGTCTCCAGTTTCACAGCTATGCATCCGAGTGCAAGGGTCGCCACCGCTGACTCGCCAGTTTCCAGAAGCCGCAGGAGCCGAGGGTTAGACGTGTTTGAACCCCGGTGACCCCTCAGCCCAGAAGTGTGGACGCTACTCCTCCCGGGCTGCGGACCCGACGCCTCGGTGGCCCTCGGTGGTCAATGCTCTGGGCTCTTGGAAATGATGGATGCTTCGAATCCACCCAGAAACCCGAGGACCCGCGCTCCGCTCTGCTCCGATGCCCCTGACCCGCGCACTCTTTCCTCGCAGCCCTTTAGCCGCAGTGCTTCTCCCGCAAAGACCACAGGAAACCGGGTTCCTCAGGTTTCTGCCCCTGTGGCTTATTCTAGTTGTCTACTGTAGTTCAAGTCCAAGACTTCCATCACGCTTTCACGTTGAGCAGGAAGCCCAGTAAAAGCTGACGGCTCAGGTCTTTTATCTGTTTGAAAATAGAGAGCATCAACGCGGGCAGAGCCATTCTTCCCCGCCTGTGCTGAGTTCGTTTGCAGACCAGGCCCCGCCTAAAGTCGCGGAGGAGCCAGGCTCGGTCTACCCAAATCTCACGGTGGTTCATTCCTCATCGGTTGAGGTTCTTCTTTAAGGATAGTTTTGCTTTATCGTTTACAATGTCTGAAACTTCAAAAAAATTAAATTAAAAAGAACTTTTTATTTTATATTGGAGTATAGCTCATTAACAATGTTGTGATAGTTTCAAGTGGACAGAAAAGGGACTCAGCTGTACATAAATATGTATCCATTCTCCCCTAAACTCTCCTCCCACCCCGGTATGATGTCTAAAACTTATTTGCCTTTTATAATTTTCCAGTTCAACGGATCATGGAGTACGAATCTTAACCTAGAACCAAAGAGAGGTAAAGGCAATTCCCCCCAGAAAGCAGGATGTGTTTCCGTGTTCACTTCACAGCATAACGCCAGTGGGCAGAAAGCATTTCTTTTTGCTGAAAGAATTTATGCTTTGTTGTCTGTGTGTCTCTCTGTCCCTGGTTTCCTTTAGAAGTAAAGTTTCACAAACTTGGGAATGCATATGCGTTTTCTCCTGCAGTGGTTTCTTCTTTTCTTAGTGCGGCTATCACAGCCGTTTCCTTCCTGTCTGAGGTTCAGGGGCTCCGACCAGGTGGAAGACGCGGGCTGCGTGCGCACCGGCCCCGAGGCCGCAGGGCTCCGACTGGTTTCACGTGGACTCCGAGTGCAGTCGCGGGTGCAGCTGCGCGGCAGCACCCTTACCAGCGCTGGAGTCTGAGTCCCCAAGGAGGCGGATATGAAAATAGCTTTAGATCCGGACCTTTCATGAGATTCCCCTGCTTTCCTCCCCTGCAGGACCTCCCACGTCCAGCCAGAGGAGCGGATTCGCGGTCTTTTCGGCTGTGTCCAATGCGCTCCCGTCCTACGTGGACAAGAGAAGGGGGCGGCAGTCCTTTCCCCGACGGAGCGGGGGCACAGGGGATGCCCGAGGGAACACCTTTCTCGGGAGAGTCGTTTGCCCAAGTCCAGAGTCGCGAAAAGGAGGGACTGGGACTGTGTTGGCCGAAGTAAACATGGACCGAGAAGCAAACGCCAAGTCCTGACTGATTGGATGTGGGTCTGAGGAAAGCGCGGCGTCCGGGACAACTGGAGGTCTGAGCCCAGGGAGTGGGAGATGGCGTCATCCAAGGCGGGAGAACTGCAGGGCAGCAGGTCGTGGGGGAAGACCGGACGATCCAGGTCTGGGCGCGGAGCCTTGTTCGCAATTTTCCATCCAGCCCTCCCAGTTCCTGCACCCGCCAGGAGTCTTTCGTGTCGTTGGGGATCCCGAGGTCTCACCCGCGGGGCTGCCCTCCCGCCTCTTCTGCCCCCGCCCCGGCGACCTGCTCTCCACGCGCGCTCGCCGGGAAAAGGCGCGTCACCAGGGCAGTTGTGAGGTGCGCCGGGACTGGGCAAGTCGTGGGGACTTGAAAAAACCAGGCAGACCTCGCGGGCGCGTCATACTGTCTCGCAGAGCGCTCGGCTTTTGGTATGGGGCTTATTTGGAGAAAGCAGGGAAGGAACGTTCTTCGGGTACAATTCCTTGGAGGGAAGTGCGGGACTCAGAACTCGAGGGCGAGAGACACAACACACTCTTTTCGGGCTTCCTGTTGTCACTTATAAGAACTGGGGTAGTGGCTAGGATTCGGCGCTTTCACCACCGCGCCCCGGGTTCGATTCCCGGTCAGGAAAGGCTGGTTACTTTTTTTTTTTTAGTTTTGGCTGCATCTCCAGCAATCTTCACTTCCTGCCCACAAGTGTTATGTGTCCCACCGTCCAGTTGCAGTGGAGTCTCTGCATCAAATCCTTCAGCCAATGAGGTAGAATCCCAGGGTCCAGGGCATTTTCTAGGGTGATAGAGGGGAGATGTGAGGAGCAGTCGGGACAGCCCCTCGCCTCCACTCCTTCCTTCACCGGAAACCTAAAGCCTCACTTTCAGTGTCCATCTAAAGAGAACTTGGGACTTGAGTACCAATTGTTCTGTTATTGTTAAGTCGCTAAGGCCAGTCTGACTCTGCCACCCCATGGATTGCAGCACACCAGCCTGTCCTGTACTGTCTCCTGGAATTTGCTCAAACTCATGTCCATTGAGTGGGTGATGCTATCTCACCATCTCGCTCTCTGCTGCCCTTTTCTTTTGCCTACAATCAGCATCAGTTTTTTCATCAGTCTTTTCCAATAAGTCAGCTCTTCCGATCAGGTGGCCAGAGAATGGGAATTTCAGTATCAGTCCTTCCAGTGAATATTCAGGATTGATTTCTTTTAGGATTGACTGGTTTGATCTCCTTGCAGTCTAAGGGATTCTCAGGAGTCTTCTCTAGCACCAGAATTTGCAAACATCAGTTCTTTGGTGCTTAACCTTCTTTTATGGTCCAACTCTCTTATCCCTACATGACTACTGGAAAAACCTTAGCTTGACTATATGAACCTTTGTTAGCAAAGTGATGTCTTTGCTTTTTAATATGCTGTCTAGGTTGGTCATAGCTTTTCTTCAAAGGAGCATGCATCTTTTAATTTCATGGCTGCATGAAACTGGCTGAGTACTTATTCCTTTAAAAAGCACACTGAAACTTATGAAAATTTGTAAGAAGAGTAACTGCATATATTCTTCATCTCAATTCATCAATTAACATTTTCCCATATTCGCTTTCTTACTCTCTCTCTGTATACATGACTTGCTCCACCATTTGAGAGGAACTTGCAGACATCCTAAGATCATTGGTTGGACCACTATTGCTCTTCTCCTTTGGCATCTCCCTCTCAACCAGCTCCCATGAGACCTTGTCCTCCAAGACTTGGGGAAGGTTTTGTCCTTGCAAGGTGGCCCCTCTTGCCCCATTCTCTTCAGGCTGTAAGAAATTTCAGGCAGTATTTTATTCAGCTCTCTTTGGCAGTGCAGGCCAGTGCCTGTAGGAACTCCACTAGGCTGTCATCCCTGGCCCTCCACAGCACAGGCTGCCCTCCAGCCTCCTCCAGATTCCCTTGGTGGGAAGTGGGGTCGCGGGCCAGACTGAGCACTAGAACCACCTACCTCAGGAGAGAGCCTTCAGGGAAGTGCAGCTGCCCCCTTGGCTTTTGCCAGGCTCTCTGTACCCTGCTAGGATATCATTTTACTTATTTTTTGGTTTCTAACTATATTTTTATGTGTACAGTATATTTTGACTTCTGTATACATTACAGCAAGCTCACCATTAAATAGGTTTACTTTCCGTCTCTTGCCATGCAGTTGACTCTTCTTGCTCACTTTTCCCTCCCCACTTCAGTCTTCCCCTCTGATAACCATTCCCTGTTTATATGTTTGTTTTTGAATGGTTCAGATGGTTCATTTTAAAATTTAAAAAAATATTCCACATGCGGTGAAACTGCATGCTGTTTGTTTTCCTTTGAAAGACATTTCACTTAGCTTAATACCCTCAAGTCTATCCATGTTGCAGCAAATGGTAAGAGTTCATCTTTTTTTTTTTAAGGCTGAGAAATCACATGGCTTCCAAACTTCTAAGCATTCCCATAATGTGTGATGTCAGTATGAAATTCCTTCATTTCTGGTTTAAAGGTTTTGTTCTGTTCTCTGAATGTCCTATGTTCATGGATATGTGCCAGATAACTATAGAATAATAAAGGGTGATCAACACAGCACCTTCCATGTTTATGGGCTTAATAAATAAACTACTAATGATAACAGTGCATGGAGTCCCTTGTGACTGTGTGGCAGGGTGAGATAGGAGGAGTAATATCAAGACAGTTATGTCTGGAACAAAGCAGAGTACAAAGTGCCCACAGCACATAGCCATAGAAGGGGCTGGCAGGATGACATCCATGTTATTCCAGATGCTCCAAAAAGTAAATGGTGAGAATTAATTAAACGTGCAAGGACTTCATTAGGGAAAATACCTGTGTGCAAGGAAATAGGAAGGTGCTTGGGAATGATGAGAGATGCCTCAGGTCATGAAGCAAATCTGACTTAGTAAGGAAGAGAAGAGAAGGTGTCCAAGACTGCCTGCCATGAAGTCTAAGTTCATCAAAGTCATTGTGGAGTCACTGAGCCAAAGTCAGCCAATGAAAAGTCTTGTCTCTCCCAGGAGTGGGTCTGCCTTTCCATCCCCACTGCACTCAGTTATTGGCAGGGAGCAGCCCATGGGAGATGCGGCCTCAGAGATAGATTTTAAAGCATAGCTGGGACCTTCAGTCAATTAATCTCTGCATTGGAAGGTCTATAAGGCCATCAGAGCAACCAAGCCCAGGACAGATGTAAGACTACACAAAAGTATTAGTGATTGGTAAGTACAGGGCACAGAAATAAGAACAATGGTAGAACTGTCTCCTCTCCTTCCAGTTCGGTGAAATACTGTCACTCCACCTTCTTTTATTCTACCTTCAATTTAAGCTATAAGTGGCAACAAGGAATTAGTCGACCCATGAGCCACAGATGTGATTACCTCTGTGCCCTGGGCTGATCTCATGAGAGAAATCATCTTGGTGACAGAATCTTGATTGAAACTATTATTTTTCCTCATTTTTCATTATTTTAAATTATGAAAGAATGATAAACACATTTACAGGAGACTTGGAAAATACAGAACAAAGTTACATATATTTCCACTATATATTATAATTATTTTAAAGTAGATAAATTAGGATTTTTAGTTGGAGTTTCAATATCAAACTCTCAAAAATAGAATAGACAGAAATGTAGAAAGATATAGTAGACCTGAAAAGCACTATGAACCAATTCAACAGAATTATGATTTATATAATTTTCACACAACAGCAGGATACAAATTCTATTCAAGTTCCCATAGACTATAAACTAGGAGTCATTGGAACATATTCAGGGACATAAAACAGGGTATAAAAATTTCATGGTATAAAGGTATTGAAATCATACAGTCTGTCATATATATGACAGACATATATATAAAATAGATATACATATATTTTCTGGTTGTTCAGTTGCTCTGTTGTGTCTGACTCTTTGTGACTCCATGGAGGTGTCTCCCTATACTTCACCATCACCCAGAGCTTGCTCAAACTCATATATCCATTGAGTCGGTGATGTCATCCACCATCTCATCCTCTGTTCTCCCCTTCTCCTCCTGTCTTCAATCTTTCCCAGCATCAGGATCTTTTCCAGTGAGTCGGCTCTTTGCATCAGGTGGCCAAAGTATTGGAGTTTCAGCTTCAGCATCAGTCCTTCCAATGAATATTCAAGACTGATCTCCTTTAGGATGGACTGGTTGGATTTCCTTGCAGTCCAAGGGACTCTCAAGAGTCTTCTCCAACACCCCAGTTCAAAAGCATCAATTCTTCAGTACTCAGCTTTCCTTATGGCCCAGCTCTCACATCCATACATGATTACTGGAGAAACCATACTTTGACTAGACGGACCTTTGTTGGCAAAGTAAAGTCTTTGCTTTTTAATATGCTATCTAGTTTTGTCATAGCTTTTCTATCAAGGAGCAAGTGTCTTTTAATTTCATGGCTGCAGTCACCATCTGCAGTGATTTTGGTATATATATGTGTGTGTGTGTGTGTGTGTGTGTGTATGTGTCAAAAAGAATTTATATAAGGATGTATACACTGCTACATTTAAAATGGATAGCCAACAAAAATCTATTGTATAGCACATGGAACTCTGCACAGTGTTATATGGCAGCCTGGATGGGAAGGGGTTTTGGGGGAGGAGTGGATACATGTATATGTACAGCTGAGTCCTGTTGTTGTTAATTGGCTATACCCCAAAACAAAATAAAAAGTACAAAAAATACAGAGAACATTCATTCTCATAAAAAATAAAGCTTTAATTGAATGTAACAAAAAAGTTACATTTTTCATTAAACTTTTTTTGAATGAGTCTCAAATTCTGTGACAGACTTTTGGTCAAGTTGTTTTCATTAAAAAGTACTGATTTTAAAAACTAATAACTTAAAACTGCCACACACAAAATATATGGTCCACAAAACATTCTCCTTTCCTTCTGAAGGTTTTATAATGCATTTTTATCATTAGCCAGTCTTTTACTATTAAACTTAAATGGCCAATTGAGATGAACAGTTCTGAGACTGTTCTTCCACCACTGATTAAGACTGGGGTGGCAGACTTGGGGGATAATATTCATTTAGCCTTCTGAGCTTTCTGGGAA
>NW_011494676.1:1142628-1143008 GCF_000754665.1 Bison bison bison | reverse complement strand
CAGCTCCAGCTGCCTTCTTGTCCACTGCTCTGATGACACCCACGGTGACAGTCTGTCTCATGTTACACACAGCAAAACGGCCCAGGGGAGGATAGTCAGAGAAGCTCTCAAGGCACACAGGCTTGCCAGAAACCATATGAACAATGACAGCATCACCAGATTTCAAGAATTTAGGGCCATCTTGCAGCTTTTTCCCAGAATGGCAATCAATCTTCTTCTTCAGCTCAGCAAACTTGCAAGCAATGTGAGCTGTGTGACAATCCAGCACAGGTGCATATCCAGCACTGATCTGGCCTGGATGGTTCAAAATAATCACCTGAGCTGGGAAGCCAGCTGCTTCCATTGGTGGGTCATTTTTGCTGTCACCAGCCACACTGCCA
>NW_011494676.1:1142221-1142471 GCF_000754665.1 Bison bison bison | reverse complement strand
TCAATAACCTTAGATATGCAGATGACACCACCCTTATGGCAGAAAGCGAAGAACTAAAGAGCCTCTTGAAAGTCAAAGAGGAGAGTAAAAAAGCTGGCTTAAAACTCAACATTCAAAAACTTAAAGATTATGGCATCTGGTCCCATCACTTCACGGCAGATAGATGGGGAAACAATGGAATCAGTGACAGACTTTCTTTTCTTGGGCTCCAAAATCACTGCAGATGGTGACTGCAGCCATGAAATTAAAA
>NW_011494676.1:1141661-1142121 GCF_000754665.1 Bison bison bison | reverse complement strand
GAGATCCAACCAGTCCATCCTAAAGGAAATCAGTCCTGAATATTCATCGGAAGGACTGATGCTGAAGCTGAAACTCCAATACTTTGGCCACCTGATCCAAAGAGCTGATTCACTGGAAAAGATCCTGATGCTGGGAAAGACTGAAGGCGAGAGGATAAGGGGGCGACAGAGGATGAGATGGTTGGATGGCATCACTGACTCAATGGACATGAGTTTGAGTAGGCTCTGGGAGTTGGTGATGGACAGGGAAGCCTGGGGTGCTGCAGTCCATGGGGTCGCAAAGAGTCAGATGCGACTGAACTGAACTGAACTGAACCAGTATCCTTGTCTGGAGAATCCCATAGACAGAGGAGCCTGCCGGGCTACAGTCCATAGGGTCTCCAAGGAGTCGGACATGACTGAGTGACTGAGCATGCACGCAAGAAGATGAGAACTAGCCCCACCCAGGGCAAGCCACTTA
>NW_011494676.1:1139096-1141561 GCF_000754665.1 Bison bison bison | reverse complement strand
ACAACATATTAAAAAGCAGAGACATTACTTTGCCAACAAAGGTCCATCTAGTCAAAGTAATGGTTTTGTAGTCACTTGCAGACAAGTAGTCACTAATGTATGGATGTGAGAGTTGGACCATAAAGAGGGCTGAGTACTGAAAAACTGACACTTTTGAACTGTGGTGTTGGAGAAGACTCTTGAGAGTCCCTTAGACTGCAAGGAGATCCAACCAGTCCATCCTAAAGGAAATCAGTCCTGAATATTCATTGCAAGGACTGATGTTGAAGCTGAAACTCCAATACTTTGGCCACCAGATGCAAAGAGCCAACTCATTGGAAAAGATTCTGATACTGGAAAAGACTGAGTGCAAGAGGAGAAGGGGGCAACAGAGGATGGGATGGTCAGATGGCATCACTGACTTAATGGACATGAGTTTGAGCAAGCTCCAGGAGTTGGTGATGGACAGGCAGGCCTGGCATGCTGCAGTCCAGAGGGTTGCAAAGACTCAGACACGACTGAGCGACTGAACTGAACTGACATGTCATCTTATTAATATCAATCCATTCTTAGTTTGAAAAAGATCAAAATAAAATTTACTCTTCTATATATATTAACATATATTATTTCTACCATTTTGAAAATTCAACAACTACTATCTCCAGGCTTGGGGCAACTCTGATCTTCATGATTCTGAGAAGCAGTTTCTGTCACTCTCTCAAATGGTGTTCACCTGAGTCTTGCAAATGGTCTTCATTATAAACATTTAGATTTTAATCCTACTATATTTTCACATGTGATAGTTTTCTTTCCAAGCATGTAATCGGGCTCAAGGATCCCACAGGCCCACTCTCCATAGATCTAACTTTCCCCCTACATTGGCCTTTCTGATCTAGTTCTCTAAATAGAGAGAGATAATAGAGGAAATGTATTTTTTGTTTAATCTTTTCTTTGAATTTCAGGCCATTATGGCCTGCACAAATTTTACTTTTTATAGTCATTCAATAAATACATATAAATAATTTTTAAATAATAATTTATTAATCTGATCCATTCATTTAAAGGTAATGTCTGATGCCTCCAAGTTTACACCCACAAACGCTGTTGGATACGACTGGAGAATCTGGAAAACATTCCTGTAGACCCTCCCGGTGTCATGTCACAAGATGTCCTTACCAGAGCCAGAAGAGTGACTCTCAGTGTATGAATGAGGGGTGGTGAGGGACACATCTAAAGCTGACTGTGCAGCACCTGGCGGGGGAGAGACAGAGCTACAGTGAGGTCTGGAGGGATTTAGGGAACTCTCTTCAATGACTGCTCCCAACAGAAACTGACATTTTTTCCCCTCCTTATTCACATGCAACTGGAAGTGTGAAAGTAGAGAGAAAAACACCAAGCTGGTATCCAGTTCACAGCCAGTAACCCTCTGGTTATCTGGGGAAGGGACTTACATGTGAAATGTGAATTTCCCAGTGTGCTTCACTCCTAGAACTTGTGAATCTAAGGACTTGCAGGTGGGACCTCATAAGAAGCAACCTTATCTAGACTGGGCTGTGTGAGTCTGAGCAATTTTTGTACTCTCCACTCTCTGTGATTCTGCAGCTGGGTATTGCTGCAGAAAGGAGGGATATAGAAGTAACCACGTTTGGGTTTTGCCCTGTGTAAGTCTGAAAACTCCAGCTTGCTTCCCTCAAGGCCCTTTTCTTGTTGTAGAGCTGAGGTATGGACTCTGGGTTCTATCCATGGAAGCCAAAGGTATATACTATTTCTGGAAATAAAAACAAATCAGACAAGTCACACATTTGGGTAACAGATGCTTTCAAAGATATACTTCCCTTCACCCACCAAAATTTTGGCCAAACCTGGGAGCCTCATGCACTGGGACAACAGTCTGATGTGGCTGAGTCACTATGGGCCACACCCTCATGTCAATGGCTCCAGTTGTGGAACATAGTCTTTCCCCCTAATTGGCTGCTGCTGTGATGTTGTCAGGGCCCTGGTCACCATATTCCTGATCATGACAAGGGAGAACATTTGGGTAGAAAGTAGAAATACGGTCCATCTGCATGAGAGGGGAGGAGGGTGGCAGGTGGCATCCAGAGCATGTGGTAGTGACATGAAGGTGGGATGTGGTTCTCCCTCTATTGAGGGCACCATGGAAGCCTTGGCTCTACCATCTGACAGTCAGGCCATAAGCCCTCGGGGCAGCACCAAGTAGTCCAGGGAGTTACCAGAATGGGCATCACATTAGATAGCTCTGCGGATAAGAACAGCTTCCCAGGTGGTGCAGTGGTAAAGAATCTGCCTGCCAGTGTAGGAGGCGCAGGTGACACAGGTTCAGGCCCTGGATCAGGAAGATCCCCTGGAGCAGGAAATTGCAACCCACCATACAACATATTAAAAAGCAGAGACATTACTTTGCCAACAAAGGTCCATCTAGTCAAAGTAATGGTTTTGTAGTCACTTGCAGACAAGTAGTCACTAAT